>NC_039358.1:181426885-181446547 GCF_003573695.1 Papaver somniferum
TTTTTAATTTTTGAACCCGGGCGAACGTATAATCTCCGTCCCACACACCAGGCGTTGCTATAGTTCACGCCCCATACAGGCGTTGTCTTTATCAACGCCCCATACCACGCGTTATCTTTATCAACGCCCCATGCCAGGCGTAATCTTTATCTACGCTGGACGATGAAGCGGACTTTATATCAACGCGCGACCAAATTTACTCGTCACCCGCTACGTCACAGGATGGACTAAACCCAAATTTGATCTTTTTTTTTAGTCTTTGGTCTTTAGTTATGCTCGCACCACTGTGGACGCTCTAAGAGGCTTTGGAGTTCATAAAATGAAACTGACTATGTCATAACTATTTTAAAGACAAAAATTATGGATAGTGTTAGTGGTAAGGGGTAAAACTGAATTCGATATAGAACCTAAGTAAGCCATGGGTATTGTGATTACATACTTCATCCATTTCTGGAAAAGAGCTATTAATGTTTTTTTTGAGTTTGGCGTATCTTTAGGCTAAACTCAAAACTTAACTTTTAAAAGGAAAACTTAACTTACCGTGTTTGTTTATAGAATGTCCAAATTCAATTCGGAAGTCGAGTACCTACTATATTAGGATTCTTTTTTCCAAATTAATACATCCGGGAAAAAAATACACATTTTCTACAAAAATAAGTAAAATCTGCACATATTTTCTTATCTTTTCTCCACCTATTTAGTGTATTTTCCCCGTCAAAACAAATCAAAACTGCATCGCCACGGGGAGGGAGAAACCCCGCGTACACCAAGTTAAAAATAAAATAAATGACCGGTGCGTAGCACGGGCACAAATCTAGTTAAAAGTAATTTTGAGTCACCCCTTATTTAAATTTTTTGTTAATACCAAACTTGCTCTTAGTAATTAAATTAGTTAGTGTAATGATTAGTTAGTGTTGAGGGGTGATTTTAGTTTTTGGTTCTACCCATCTTAGTCACACCAAATGACCTCACTTTTCTAGGAATAGTAAGAGAGATAGTTATCTTTCCATTGTACCCTGTCCTTCCTTATATTGACTTTTCGAAAGGTCCCTCCTTTTATGACATCATGACACATGTCCTAAACCTCCTTAATTAATTCTAATGTCATTCCTTAATATAACCTCTTCCTTATCTATTAATCCTTTCCTTGTCCTTCTTATCTCATAGGTATCTTCTCATTGGGCTTGGGCTTAGTCCCAAGTCTCCACATCTCGTGCTAGGCTTACCTCCTCTCTTGAGGGTATCTGTTGTATCCCTACAACAATTTAACAAGCAGAGATGGATAAAATGGTGAAGAATCACCTCTTGAATCAAGGATTCAAGCCAAAATCTGTGCCAGAGGCGCAGCCAAATAACATTTCATAAAAACAGAATTCAGGTGTTGAAGAGAGATAACTCTTCTTACACATTTAATCAACAAATAATTGAACCCTAAACAGACTCAATTGGTGACAGACGCGTGGCAAGACATCAACAGTCCACAACTTATCCAATTGCATCTTGTCTGAATTATTAAGGCACGCAACTGAAACTATAAAGGCAGAACACAAAGTGGTTTATTCAAGAAGGGATGCAACATTGCCTACCCCTGAAAATTGTCCTTGTCCTCAAGGACAAATCTAGGGTAATGATACTTAATATTAGAGAGGTCCTCCCAGGTGGCATCCTCAGCAGATGAGTTTGTCCATTGAATGAGAAGTTGGCGCACCAATCGGCTACCCCTGAGAACTGTTCTAGTCTTCAACACTTTCACTGGCAGCATAATAACTTCACTATTGAGATTAACAACAGGTAGAGTAGGAGATGGAGTGTGTTTCATACCAATGTGTCGTTTCAGCTGGGAACATGAAAGACTGGATGTATCCTTGAATGTGAAGGTAGCTCAAGTTTGTAGGCAACATCACCTATCTTGTGTAAGACTTTGAAGGGCCCATAGTATTTGGCAGATAGTTTAAAGTTTCTTCTGAGAGACACTGAAGCTTGTCTGTAGGGCTGAAGTTTGAGGTAGACCAAATCCCCCTCTTGGAAAGTTCTCTCCACTCTTGAAGAGTCAGCATCAAGCTTCATCCTGGCATGTGCTTGATGTGGTGATTCTTTGATGATATCAATCATAGAGTCTCTGGACTTCAAGTAAGCTTCTACAGCATCCACTGAAGTAGTAGCATTATATGGGAATGCTAGATGGGGAGGTAAATAACCATACAAAGCTTGAAATGGTGACATTTTTAGACCCATGTGGAAAATGGTCTTGTACCACCACTCTGCAAGGGACAACCAATTGCTCCAGCTGCTTGGTTTATGGCCTGCTAAACACCTTAAATAGTTTTCCAAACAAGCATTCATCCTCTCAGTCTGACCATCAGTTTGAGGGTGATAAACAAAGCTTAAATTCAAACTTGTGCCCAAGGCCTTGAATAAATCAGTCCAAAACTTGCTTGTAAATACCTTGTCTCTATCTGACACAATTGAGGCAGGTAATCCATGCAGCTTGAAAATTTGATTGAGAAAAACTTGTGCCACAGAGGAAGCAGTGTAGGGGTGTTGCAGGGCAATAAAATGAGCATACTTAGTAAGCCTGTCAACCACAACTAGGATGACACTCTTCTTGTTGCTTGGTGGTAGACCATCAATGAAGTCCATTGTTATATGTTGTCAAGCATAATCTGGCACAGGGAGAGGTTGGAGAAGGCCGACAGAATTTGTAGTGTCACTTTTGTTCCTTTGACATGTATCACAATGAGACACAAAGAATAATACATCCTTTTTGAGGCCTTGCCACTAAAAATGTGCTTTTGCTCTGGCATATGTAGCCTGGATACCAGAATGGCCTCCCACATCAGAATTATGTAGAGAATGTAACAGTGCTTGCCTTATGTTGCCACCAGTACCAATATAGAGTTTGGTGTTGTACCTCAGTATTCCCTCTGTGTAGGTAAAATGTTCAAAACTATAAGGACTGAGCAGCAATTTAGAAATGATACCTTGAGCCATCTCATCATCAGTATAACTGGAAAGTACTTCCTGAGCCCATGTTGGTGTAGAGGCAACCAATAAATTACATTGAGCTGAATCAGGAGGTCTTCTAGAAAGTGAATCTGCCACCACATTGTTAGCTCCTTTCTTGTATCTGATGACATAGTCAAATCCCAACAGTTTGATTAAGTATCTCTGTTGTAAGGGTGTGGTGATCCTTTGCTCAAAGAAATACTTGATACTTTGATGATCAGTATGTATTATGAACTTAGCACCTTGCAAGTAATGTCTCCATCTTTGAACTGCCATGACAATGGCTAGAAACTCCTTTTCATATGTGGATAATGCACTAGCTCTTGGACCCAGTGGTTTGTTAAAGTAGAAATTGGCTTGCCTTCTTGGAGTAATACAGCTCCAATACATGAAGCACTAACATCACTTTCAACCACAAAAGTTTTAGTGAAGTTTGGCAATGCAAATACTGGAGTTGTTGACATGGCCATCTTGAGTTGCTCAAAAGCTGATGTGCCTGCTGAAGTCCAGAGGAAGGAAATCTTCTTTAAAAGATCAGTAAGTGGTACTGATTGCTCCATAATTCCTGAAAAACTTCCTATAGTAGCCTGTAAGCCCAAGGAATCCCCTTAATTCTTTGAGGGTGGAGGGTGTTGGCAAGTTTGCATACAAGCAATTTTACTTGGATCAGCACAAACACCTGCAGCTGTAATAATATGGCCCAAGTATTCCAGTGAAGGCTGGCCAAAACAACATTTAGAGAGCTTAGCATACAGTTGATGTTTTCTTAGCAGGGAGAATGTAAATTTGAGATTCTCCAAGTGCTTAGTCATGCTCTTGATGTATATTAGAATATCATTAAAAAATACCAGTATAAATTTCCTCAATGCAGGTTGAAATATCTCATTCATTAAAGCTTGAAAAGTGGCTGGGGCATTAGTAAGGCCAAATGGCATCACTTTAAATTCATAATGGCCTTGATGTGTTCTGAAGGCAGTTTTGAAAATGTCTGAGAGATGCACTCTGATTTAATGATATCCAGCTCTTAAGTCAATTCTGGTGAAGAGAATAGTTCCATTCAATTCATCCAATAATTCTTCAATAATTGGAATGGGAAACTTGTCCTTGACTGTAATGCTGTTGAGTTTTCTATAGTCAAGACAAAATCTCCATGTGTTGTCTTTCTTCTTAATTAGAAGTATAGGTGATGCAAAGGGACTATTGCTTGGCTGGATGATGCCAAAATGTAACATTTCCTGAACTAGTTGTTCCACCACACCTTTCTGAATGTAGGGGCACTTGTAATCTCTAAGGTTTATAGGTGGTGAATTGGGTTGCAATGGAATTTTATGGTCCAAGTTTCTCTGTGGAGGCAATTGAGTTGTCTCTTGGAAAATGTCATCAAACTCATGTAATAAGGGTAAAAGAATATCAGGGGTTGTAGGTGGTGAAGTGGGTGTAGAAATGGAAAATAAGTGCCCCACCAAGCCATGAGAAGAGCTAGAAAGAAAATCTTAACAACTTCACCACTCATCTGAAGTAAAGAAGTGTGTTGCCCCACACCCTGTAAGGTGATTTTCTTACCTTTATACTTAAATGAAATGGTCAGTTTTGAAAAATTAAAGAGAACATCACCTAATGTCTTGAGCCATCTGCACCTAAGACAATATCACAGCCTCCCAATGGTAAAAGTCTTAGATTATCAACAAAAGTATGACCCTGCATGCTCCATTGTAGTTGTGGAAAAATTCCATTGCTGAGTGTGTGCTCTCCATTTGCAACAGTGACTTTCATTGGGGTAGTTGAATCAATGTTGCAATGGAGGGAAGAAGCCAATGCACTGTCAATAAAACTTGTGGTGCTGCCTAAATCAATGAGTATTGAGACTTTGTGACTATTAAGGACTCCAGGGATTCTAATAGTATCACCAGTGGCATGGCCAGTCAAATCATGTAATGGAATCTCTATATCAGGCTGAACTGGTGAATCTAAAACTTCTTCAAAGATGTCTTCCTCCTCCTCAGTATCTTGTGATTCAGAATTGTCAACCTGAAGCATAAAGATCTTCTGTTTGCCTGATGTGTTTTCAAAGTTGTTGTAGATAGTGATAAAAGGGTTGTTTTAAGACTTGTGGAGGCAATGAATTTTAGACTTATTAAAAATTTAAAAACAAAGAAAACTTATTACAAAATTGACTTCAAGATATTAGAAGACAACCAAGACACTGATTTCACTATTACACATGAATAAATTATGGTAAACAATCCAAAACTCTAATTATCTTTTAAGACTCTTATTTCTTAATTCACAAATAATCTGAAAAATTCTCAAAAATTAATTGTATCCCTAAGCATAGATTATCTAAACAAAGCATAACCTATCTAATTGAATCACAACTAATGAAGAAATATTTTGCAAACAATTAAAAACTCTGCAAAAGCAGTGATTGAGTGAATTATAAATTATAAATTAGAGAGAATAAATAATTACCAATTATTCATACGTAAATAGCTTCCTCATTGTCTTGGTTGTGAGAGAATTAGCCGCTCATCATGTTGGAAAACCTCTCAAAGAATTTCATTGATACTCAAAAATGGTTTACAAATGATGAGAATATGAGAAATACAATAAAACCGGGTTTGTAACAGTTATAAGTGTTACAAACCAGAGAACTACGACCCACAGTATATGTCACTGATACTGTTTCTCTAAGACCCACGTTAAGCGTCGTTGTCACCGTTGGAAAACGACTGCCTTTGGCAGTCTGTTCTTCGTGTTCTTCAGAAATGCCGTAGCAGAAAATGGCAGCTCTGCAACTTTGGTGTTTAAGCTCTGTGGTGCTCTAAAACTCTCCCCAAACTCTCCGTCCCCCCTCTCTGAGTCCCCATCACCCTATATATACTCCACATGACTAAAATATCTCGCAGTAATGTCTCCAAATTCTCTCATAGCAAAGCCATTACTCGGGAATATATTATTTCCAAAATTATGGTTTTATATCCTTCTTTACTTCCTTCACGCGTCTATCGCAACTAAGAGTCCTCCATACACGTTCAGTACACGAATTAGAGTCCCAGCAGCACACACAATTCATAGCAAATCCCGTGAAAAACTCTCCCACGAACGTGTATCTCTGTTTGCTTCAATCCCACGATGCAGCCAATTCTAACCGAAAACATCGACCATACCATCCCTGTTTGGTCCAAACAGTCCCAAAGAAACCAAATCCAGTGCCCGAGTCTCATTCCAACGTGACCAAAATCTTAACAGAGTTTTCCGCAGGAAGAAAACCCGAGAATATATTCAACCCTTAAATCCACCGTTCTAGCTAATTCTGGTACAAACGACGACCATTACCAGCTCTGTTGGATCGAAATAGACAAACCCAATGAGTTTCAACCCTTGAATCTCCCTAGAACACGATTAAAACTCCAACCCTAATTCTTCCTGCGTCTGCATTATCTTCCCGCCAAAATTCATATTTTAAAATGAAGAAGAAGGGGCAACCCCTATCCAGAGTAGGGGTTCCTTTAACAGCTGGGGTGTTCTGGGGTGTAAATAATAAAGAGGGTGCCCTTAGTAATTGAGTACCCCTTATCCATGGGTGAGAGTCCAAATAACACATGTCCTCCGGGAGTCCAAATAGCACTTTTTGAGCAACTTTTTTCCACACAAGTGTATTTCTCCAAAAACACCTACAAACACACAAAGCATCAAAATTAGTACAAAAATCGAGCACTAACAATAGAGACATTGAGTACAATTTAGACACAAAAATGTGTCTATCAAATACCCCCAAACTTATTATTTGCTAGTCCTCGAGCAAAACTAAAAAATAAAACCGAGTTAATCTCGGGAGGGTCTACCAGAGGTGTACCCACAAAATCAAGACTTCTAATTGGTCACAAGTATCCAAAGAGCTATGAGGACATACATATTCTCAACCTATCTCCAAGTAACTAGAATGCTAGAGAAATTAAAGGTGCCAGCTCTAAATCTGACTAAAGAAAAGGGGAGACACATCCGCAACAATGCTAGATAAAGAGATATCCGCTACACAGTTAGATAACATTGTAATATGTGTCCGCTGCTTTACAGCTGGATAAGATTAGGAGAGAGATAAAGATGAGAGGGACATCTGCTACACAACTGGACTAATTACGTGTGATGAGTTAAACCAGTGCTAGAAAGATCTTGTGCCAGATTGAAAGCGGACTAACAAAGCAACCAAATGTATCTTTCTTCGACTCTCTCATAGTGCTCAGTAGAAACAACGTCTTCTTCGGTCTTCAACTTTTGATGATAAACTATCGAACCTCATAGAACCTTGACAATTAACTCTTCTCTTCGATTTCTTCCTTGACTTATAAGTTTCTACTTCCCTTTGACCTTATTGAACAAAACGTAACGATGATTTTTTTTTTCATTTTTTTTTCATTTTCTTTTTGGAAACAAAAATTACAAGACAACAATTTACATGGCCATGAGAGAAGGACTTTCGAAACTTGGATCTTCGCAACTTGTGATCTTGGTATCATGGATTCTAACAACTTATATCATTTGCTCTTATAACTTCAACTTTGATTTTTGAATTATTCTTTTCTATTGTTGCTTCTAAACCTAAAACGTCTTCAACTTTCTTCATAGATTTTGATGTCGCTCCGCTTGTTGATGATGATAAGTTTCTACTGAGAGAGAGTCGCAATCCAGTAACTAAGACTACATTGTGAGGTTGCTTTGTCTTTCTGGCATTTCCTGACCTACTTGCCTTTCCATCATGTATGGTTAGGTCCATCACGGTTACCCTCTAAAAGGAACAAGTTCTCTCCTGAATTTCAAGGATCTCAATGTCTTTTTCTCTAATGTCTCAAAAGGTTGTTATCCCCAGCATTCCAATTTCTATCTTTTCGGTGAGAAACAATATGTAAACTTAGCTAACCGGACTTAAATATGACGCTAGAAGTTTCAATATCTGACGCTAGAAGTTTCAAAAGTGCAACTAAAAAGTTCTTCCCCACCCCCAAACTTAAATCTAACATTGTCCTCAATGTTTCTAATGAAAGAGCAATACCAATAGTAAAATAACACAAGGAGAAGTTGGAAAGATAGTACCTGGGTGAAGAAAATCAAAAAATAATATACAACATATAACTTCCTCGATGGTCAATCAAGGGTAAACAGGGTCCTCCAGAGGGACCTCCTCAACATCACCTGTAGGAAAGTGCTCTAAAAAGGGTTTCAATATCTGACCGTTAACCTTCGAAGAACTACTACCATCCGGTGTCTCAATTTCAACAACTCCATGAGGAAAGACAGTGCGAACAATAAAAGGACCCGTCCACCGAGAACGTAACTTCCCAGGTAAAAGATGTAAATGGGTATCATATAAAAGAACTTTTTGACCTGGAGAAAATGACTTCCGTAAAATATTTCTATCATGCACAAGTTTCATTTTGTTCTTATACTCCTTCGCACTATCGTAAGCATCTATACGAATCTCGTCCAACTCAAGTGAAAAATTTAGTTGCTTAACAACCCAATAAGCTCTATGTTCTAACTCAACAGGTAAATGACATGCATTGCCATACACAATCTGATAAGGCGACATTCCAATGGGGGTCTTAAACGCAGTACGGTAAGCCCATAACGCATCAATAAGCCTAGACGACCAGTCTTTCCGATTATGATTAACTGTTTTCTCTAATATACGTTTTATCTCCCTATTGGAAACCTCTACCTGACCACTAGTCTGCCGATGATACGGGGTAGCTACCTTATGTGTAATACCGTATTTCTTCATCAGAAGCCTAAAAGGTCCATTACAAAAGTGCGACCCTCCATCACTAATTATAGGTCGCGGTGTACCAAAACGTGTAAGTATATTATTTTTCAAGAACTCAATCACAACCCTATGGTCATTGGTTTTACACGCAACCGCCTCAATTCACTTAGAAACATAGTCTACGGCGACAAGGATGTATAGGTTACCAAAAGAATTAGGAAACTGACCCATAAAGTCAATACCCCACACATCAAAGACCCCAACAACTAAAATAGGGTTCAAGGGCATCATGTTCATACGGGAAATGGTTCCTAATTTCTGGCAACGCTCACAAGTAACACAGTAAATATGGGAGTCTTTAAACAACGAAGGCCAATAGAATCCACACTGCAATATCTTAGCAGCAGTCTTCTTAGTACTAAAGTGACCTCCACAAGTATGATCATGACAAAAGAAAATAATACTGGACTGGTCACTCTCAGGTATACATCTTCTAATAATCTGGTCTGGACAATACTTAAACAAATAAGGATCATCCCAAAATAAATGCTTAACCTCGGCTAAAAACCTAGAACGATCTTGTTTACCCTAATGTTGGGGCATTCGACCAGTAACAAGATAATTCACTATATTCGCATACCAAGGTGCTTGGGTAACACAAAAAAGTTGTTCATCAGGAAAACTATCCCTTATAGGAAGGGAATCATCAGGGGAATCAACAACTAGCCTAGACAAGTGGCCTGCTACTACATTTTCGGCACCCTTTTTGTCTCTAGAAAACTCTTGCAACAAAAGTATCCACCTAATCAATATAGGTTTCGTATCCTTCTTAGACAAAAGATATTTCAAAACAGCATGATCAGTATACATGACGATCTTAGAACCTAAGAGATAGGGTCAAAACTTGTCTAAGGCAAATACAATGGCTAACAGTTCCTTCTCGGTAGTGGTATAGTTCAACTGGGCATCATTCAGAGTTTTGCTAGCATAGTAAATCACATGAAGTAATTTGTTTTCTCGCTGACCTAGCACGACACCAATAGCATAATCTGAAGCATCACACATGATCTCAAAGGGTAAGTTCCATTTGGGTGCCTGGACTATGGGGGCGGTAGTGAGTAAAGTCTTAAGCTTTCAAAAGCCTCTAAACAAGAATCATCAAAGACAAACTTAATATCTTTTGCAAGAAAATTGCAAAGAGGTCTAGAAATCAAGCTAAAATCCTTAATGAATCGACGATAAAAACATGCATGCCCTTAGAATGACCTAATATCTCTTACGGTTTTTGGGACCTGTAAATTCTTGATAAGGTCAACTTTGGCTTTATCTACCTCTATACCCTTAGAAGATACGATATGCCCTAAGACAATTCCTGATCGAACCATGAAATGACATTTCTCCCCATTAAGCACTGGATTCTTTTCCTTACACCTAGTCAACACTAATGACAAATGATGCAAGCACTCATCGAAAGACGAACCAAACACTGAAAAATCATCCATAAAGACCTCTAATTTTTTTTCTACCATATCGGAAAATATGCTCATCATGCAACGCTGAAAAGTCGCAGGGGCGTTACATAGCCCGAAAGGCACGCGTCTATACGCAAAGGTACCAAAGGGACAAGTAAAAGTAGTTTTTTCTTGGTCTTCTGGGACAATAACGATCTGATTGTAGCCTGAGTAGCCATCTAGAAAACAGTAATAACTATGTCCAGCTAATCTTTCTAGCATTTGGTCGATAAAGGGAAGGGGAAAGTGGTCCTTCCTAGCGACCTTGTTCAATTTCCTATAGTCAATACAAACACGCCAACCCGTGGTCACTCGGGTCGGGATTAACTCATTGTTATCATTCTGGACTACAGTAATACCGGATTTCTTGGGAACAACCTGAACGGGTCTGACCCACTTACTTTCTGAAATGGGGTATATAATGCCTGCATCTAACAGATTAAGAACCTCGGTTCGAACTACTTCTTTCATATTAGGGTTTAGTCTTCGTTGCATCTCCCTAGAAGGTTTGGTATCTTCCTCTAAATAGATCTGATGCATACAAACAGTAGGACTTATACCCTTAATGTCTGCTATGGTCCACCCTAAAGCTTCCTTGTTGTTTTGAAGGACGGTCACTAGCCTACTTTCCTGATCACTATCCAAGTCGGAAGCAACAATCACAGGTAAAGTTTCAGACGGGCCTAAAAACACATACTTCAGGGTATCTGGCAATGGTTTTAGGTCCAACTTAGGAGGCTCTTCTAACGAAGGAACTAGGGTAAACTTAGAAACTGGTAGTGGTTCGAACTTAAGTTTCCATCCGTTACTAGTGTCTAACAAATGGGTTGAATCTAACAAAGCATTCACCTCATTAATCACATTATCATCATCGAAATCAATCCCAAAGTGAGCTAGGCATTTCTCTAACGGATCTTCTAACAAAGTGTTTGGTAATGACTCCTCGACTAATGTTCCTATCATGTTTACCTCTTCTATGCTCGAGTCATCTAGTTCATAGGGTAGCTTACTAATATGAAAGACGTTCAGCTCAATAGTCATATTACCAAAAGACAAGTTCATAATACCAGTTCGACAATTAATGATCGTATTGGATGTTGCTAAAAATGGGCGACCTAAAATCACTGGTATCTGTTTCTCTGGGTCAGAGACAGGTTGGGTATCTAGGATAACAAAATCCACTGGATAAATAAACTTGTCGACCTCAATAAGAACATCCTCGATCACACCACGAGGAATTTTAACGGACCTATCAGCTAACTGAAGTGTCATCTGGGTAGGTTTCATATCACCAAGTCCTATCTTGAGGTACACATGGTATGGAAGTAAATTCACACTGGCTCCTAAGTCAAGCAAAGCTTTCTCAACACGGTATTTACCTATTGTGCAAGAAATGGTAGGGGACCCTGGGTTTTTATACTTAGGAGTAGTGGTATTCTGAATAATGGAACTCAGGTGACTAGATAGCAAGGATTTCTTTTGGACACTAAGCTTACGCTTTCGTGTACACAAGTCCTTAAGAAACTTAGCATAAGAGGGAATCTGCTTAATCGCATCCAACAATGGAAGGTTGATGGTTACCTGCTTAAAAACCTCCAATATATCATTAAAGGTGGACTCCCTCTTTGTTGGAACTAGTAGTTGTGGGAGTGGGGCTCTAGGAGCAAATCCGGGCTCAATATGACCCTCATTGGTCTCTTTAGAGACTCTGTCAGTCTCCTCAGTTTCTGGTTCAGAAGGGTGAACTGCAGTATGTTTACTATCAGGCATGGCAACCTTGTTGTCTATCACTCTACCACTCCTAAGGGTTTTAATAGCATTCACATGATCGGATAGTCTTTCACCTATTTCATTAATTCCTCTAGGGTTGGGTTGAGTATGACTAGGTAACTTACCTCTTTATCTTAAAGACTCATTTATCTGACTAACCTGGATTTTCAACTCGGAAATATCCTGAGAGTTAGCCTGACCTATTCTCTTATTTTCTTCTAAACCTTGAGCAACAGCTTGCTGAAACTGCACAGTGTTACCAGTTAACAAAGCAAGAGACTCTTCTAAACCCATAATCTTTTTATCTGAAGGGTTCTGAAACTGTGCCGGAGCTGAAGGATTCTTAGTGTAGCAAAAACCTGGGGGAACCTGAGCATTACTAGACTGACCTTGATTCTGGTCCTTAGACCAAGAGAAATTATTCTCCAACCAGGGTTGTAGGTCTCTGAGTATGGGTCAATCTTCTGACGGTTTTCAAACCTAGCGTTGTTATAGACAACATGGGCTTGTTCTTCACTAACTTGACCTTCCCAAAACGAGTTATTGGGTTCTACTCCACAACTAGAGACTTGAGAGGCTCTAATCCTCTCATCAGGTTCAACAAGATACCTATGTTTAGACTGATTCAATTACAAAGCTTCTAACCTTCTAGACAAAGCAACAAACTTAGCATCTGACCCAAAGCTTGTATCTACCATATTGGTGCTACATCTATTGACCAAGAGTCTTTTAGGAGGTTCAACACAAGACTCCCACTGTTGGGATTTTTCAGCGATAGTTCCTAAGAAGGTAAAGGCATCATCAGCACTTTTACTAGTGAACTCACCAGCACACATAGACTCGACCATGGCTTTGGTCGAATAGTCTAAACCATCATAAATAATCTCTACGAGTTTTATCTTATCAAATCCATGGTGAGAACACTGGGATAAGAGATCATTGAATCTCTCTAAAAACCTATAAAGAGATTCTCCCTCTTGTTGCGTACTGGAACTAATTTTCTGCCTAGCAGCTGCAGTTTTATGCTTAGGGTAGAACTTCATATAGAAAGCAGCAATAAGTTCTTTCCATGTTTCAATGGATTCAGATAGAAGGTTGTTTAGCCAGGTCTTGGATTTATCTCTCAAGGAAAAGGGAAACATCTTAAGTTTCAAAACTTCATCAGTAAGGTCTTTTATTCTAATTGTCCCACAAATTTCCTCAAAGTCCCTAATATGAAAATAAGGGTTCTCATCATCCTTTCCTAAGAATATAGGTATCATCTGAAGAATACTAGGTTTTATCTCGAAATTAGCCGTAGTGGCTGGCAATTTAATGCACGGAGCTCGGTTGGTCCTAGTTGGGAACATGTAATCTTTCAAAGTTGCCATCGCTGGCACAGCTGAAGTACTAGGGGTACCTTCCTCACGAAGAGACAGATTTTCAAAACTGAAGTTTCCAAAAGCGGGGCTCTCAAAAGAAGAGTCTTCGAGCTCCTCTCCTTCACAAGAAGAACTACTAGGTTTATCACTAATCAAACGACCTAGAGTGTTTCTTTTCCAAGCCCGCTCTCTGATAACCTCGGGCATACACTAAAAAAAACAAAAGAAAAAGAAAAGTCCTAAAAGGAAGGGAAGTTCTATGCAAACACAAACAAGGCTGACTCCACCACAACAAACCTACTGATTTCTAGCAAACAAAAAGCATGATGGCTCCACTTAGATTGTTTCTAGACCATCTTCTAATCCTTCGAATGGGAATTCGTTACAATTTGAGCAAACCCCTCTGGAATCAATCCGAGTCAAAGTAAGTTGAATAGAGGCGAGGGAAGCTGCGTATATCTTTGATACCCAAGGCCTCACCGCATTCCAAGGCGGCGCAGTCACGCATTCAACTCACAGAAACCATCATGAACTTCGAAGTATGCTCAAAAGAGTAACCAATATTTTTCGAACGACTTTCCTATTAAGCTCGTTACCCTATAAATCTCGTTCTATTCCAACTTTTAGGTTTAGGTTCGCGTTTGGTTTTGTTTTCCTAAGGCGGGCAAGAAGAGAATGGTGATGAAATCCGAACCCTTATCTTGTATGGCCAGTCCTTTCCCTTTACTAGGAAATTAAAGCAGCCGTTTTCAAGTCCTCAGCATATATGCAAACGAAGGAATACAGTAACTCGCTGTCAGGGGATTCGCGAGTGTTTCGACAAACTTACCTCCCGTTCCAGACGGGGGATGAACCGCTGAAGTCGACTCGGGCCACAACTCCAATGTCGTGTACGAACCCGAGGGGCCGAGGTGATATCGTAATCACCGTCCTTCTCTGCAAACAGTTTAATATTTAATACTACCCTTCCGTAGGGTTTAAAAATAAAAGAATGTCCAAATGTCCAAGTCCAAAGTCCAAATGAAAAGGAAAGTCTAACAAAAAATAATAAAAATAAAATAAATAATAAATAAAATGTCTCTCTTTTTTTTAATAAAAAAAAAAATTCTTCTTTCGCTCCTTTCGCTTTTTCTTTTACTCCAAGTCTTTAAGTATTCACCAAAGCTTTGGCAAAATTTTCTTTCGCTCCCAATTCCAAAATCTGTAAGGAAAAGACAAAAACCCAAAAACGTAAAGAAGAACAAATAAAATAAAAACAAATAAAAACCTAAAAACTCTAGCCTAAAGACCCACGTTAAGCGTCGTTGTCACTGTTGGAAAACAAATGCCTTTGGCAGTCCGTTCTTCGTGTTCTTCAGAAATGCAGTAGCAGAAAATGGCAGCTCTGCAACTTTGGTGTTTAAGCTCTGTGGTGCTCTAAAACTCTCCCCAAACTCTCCGTCCCCCCTCTCTGAGTCCCCATCACCCTATATATATACTCCACATGACTAAAATATCTCGCAGTAATGTCTCCAAATTCTCTCATAGCAAAGCCATTACTCGGGAATATATTATTTCCAAAATTATGGTTTTATATCCTTCTTTACTTCCTTCACGCGTCTATCGCAACTAAGAGTCCTCCATACACGTTCAGTACACGAATTAGAGTCCCAGCAGCACACACAATTCATAGCAAATCCCGTGAAAAACTCTCCCACGAACGTGTATCTCTGTTTGCTTCAATCCCACGATGCAGCCAATTCTAGCCGAAAACATCGACCATACCATCCCTGCTTGGTCCAAACAGTCCCAAATAAACCAAATCCAGTGCCCGAGTCTCATTCCAACGTGACCAAAATCTTAACAGAGTTTTCCGCAGGAAGAAAACCCGAGAATATATTCGACCCTAGTTCTAGCTAATTCTGGTACAAACGACGACTATTAACAGCTCTATTGGATCGAAATAGACAAACCCAATGAGTTTCAACCCTTGAATCTCCCTAGAACACGATTAAAACTCCAACCCTAATTCTGCCTGCGTCTGCATTATCTTCCCGCCAAAATTCATATTTGAAAATGAAGAAGAAGGGGCAACCCCTATCCAGAGTAGGGGTTCCTTTAACAGCTGGGGTGTTCTGGGGTGTAAATAATAAAGAGGGTGCCCTTAGTAATTGAGTACCCCTTATCCAAGGGTGAGAGTCCGAATAACACATGTCCCCCGGCAGTCTGAATAACATTTTTTGAGCAACTTTTTCCACACAAGTGTATTTCTCCAAAAACACCTACAAACACACAAAGATCAAAATTAGTACAAAAATCGAGCACTAACAATAGAGACATTGAGTACAATTTAGACACAAAAATGTGTCTATCACCTTTACAAAAATGACCTTGACTATACACCTCATCACAATTGTAACACAAACCTTGAGCTCTTCTTTTGTTCATCTCTTCCTGTGTCAGTTTCCTTATTGATGAGGTTGTGTGTGTAGGTTTGGTATGGTTGTGAAAGGAAGATTTGGGAGTCATAGAGGCAGACTTAGGAGAAGTAGGAGATGGCCAAGGAGAGAAGTTGTTAAATTGGTATTGTTTGGTTGAGCTGAAAGGTGAATTAAAGGGTTTAGTATAAGATTTAGGGAGGTGGGTGACTGAACTGAGTTTCTGCTCTTGTAGTCTAGCTAAGGAAAAAGCAGCAGCTAATTTTTGTGAGTGAAACATAAACACAGATTTTCCCATCTCATCATTTAGGCCACTAACAAAACTCATTGGAAAATAAGTTTTTGTAAGTGTAGGGTTCATATCTAGCATTAAGGCTTTAAGAGATTCAAATTACTCATAATATTCATCAACTGTGGTGGTTTGAACCAATTTATTGAAACTACTTACAAGGTTTTCTTCTATTGGATTCTCAAATCAAGCACATAAGTGTCTAGCTAAGTCAGTCCAAGTAATACGTGGTCGATTCACCTGAAAATTGAGAAACCATTTTTCTGCTTTTCCCTCTAAATAAATCGCAGCAATATCAACTTTCTTGTGTTCCTCCATATCATTCAATTGAAAATATCTTTCGCTCTTCTGCAGCCAACCTCTAGGATTAATACCATCAAAATGTGGAAAATCAAGCTTTGGAATAAGATGATTATTACCTGAATGAGATCGAAAATGATTGTTAATTGTTTGAACCTTAAGGATCTTGCGTATAAGAACCACCTGAATCTTCATAATGATGATTATTCGTAGGCCGAGTTAATAAGGTGATGAGATTTCGATTATTTTCTTGTAGCCTCCTTGAAGCTGGTTTTGACTGTATCGATCTGAGAAGTAAGATCTGTAGAAAGGGATTGGAATTCCGAGTGGAGTTGGGTGATAGCAGCGGTGTTAGCATCAGTTCTATCGGAAACCTCCTTGAGAGTCATCGGAAAAAAAATTTGGGTGGATTGAACGGCTCTGATGCCAGTTGTTGTATCCCTACAACAATTTAACAAGCAAAGATGGATATAATGGTGAAGAATCACCTCTTGAATTAAGGATTCAAGAAAAAATCTGAGCCAGAGGCGCAGCCAAATAACATTTCATAAAAACAGAATTCAGGTGTTGAAGAGAGATAACTCTTCTTACACATTTAATCAACAAATAATTGAACCCTAAACAGACTCAATCGGTGACAGACGCGTGGCAAGCCATCAACGGTCCACAACTCACCCAATTACAGCATGTCTGAATTATTAAGGCGCACAACTGAAACTATAAGGGCAGACCACAAAGTGGTTTATTCAAGAAGGGATGCAACAATATCCCGAACCCATTAAGGGGTATCATTTTTCATGTATCAACATTAGTCCCCTGACTATTGGGTCAATTATCAAATGACCCAGTAGTCAAATCTCTTTACCCTCTCAGCCACCACGTGTCGCTAAGGGCACGGTGGTTACTACATCATTTATAATGATGCTTTCCTTATATAAGAGTATCACGCTCCCAATCCAATCATCGGTTTTGAGTTCCTTATTCCCATTATTACCTTTTCCTGACGGCTATCTCCTTTGGATGGCTCACTCTCTTCACGGATATGTATTAACCTTAGCGCCAGTTCCTGCGCTGGTTTCGACGTTCAAGGAGCCGGAGTTGGCGCGTTTATCGCTGGTGAAGACTGAAGTTGAGGTACTCCATGAGCACAGGCTGGCAAATAGGGATTCTATGCGCACTCGGTTTGCGAAGTGTTATTAAGCATATCAAGCTACTCAAAAGGTTGAGCCTCTGGGCTCGTGACATACGCGGTTCAACATGCTCTAGATAACGCTGTCGCTGCTCGGTATTCCGCGAATTCACTACTTATAGAGTCTTCGGAAATGATGATGACTATAGAGCGCGCCATCGTTGATTATCGTTCGTATATTCCTGATCAAGTGACCACGCGACTTCCTGGGTACACTCTGTCTTTGGCGGCTGTTTTCGCACTTGTAAGTTTGTCCTATCCTGAAGATGAACTCGCGCGCTTATTGGTGCTGAGGGAGGAGGTGGATGTATTACGGATCTTAGGCGGATTCGTCAAGACGAGGCGCGTGGAGAACGTGACGAACATGAAGGTACTCTTGCACTTGCTCGTGGGGCGAGGGCTAAAGGCAAGGTCATGAAGGACATCCATAGGTTGGTGGGAGAAGCCGATTGGGAGTTGTCTCAAGCCGACATCCAGTGTGAGGAAGGGCGTCTAATGGCGGAAACCGTGAACATGGAAACTCCCCGCTGTCGCGCGTTGATAGCCGGATAGGTTGTGTGTTGTTTTGGGGGATGGATTACTTTGTTTGTTGCTTTGTTGTTGTTTTTCTTTTTGCATCTGTTCTAGGGTTCTGTCTCTTTTGCAGATTTTCCTCGATATTTGTGTTGTTCATTACTTGCTGTTGGACTTTTCCTTGTTAATTTTTTCTGTATTCCTCGTCTCATGGATGTTGTCATACTGGTCTTGGGCTTTAGTTCCCGAGTCCCCAGGACTCGTATCAAGTTTTCCTTTCCCCTTAGGGGTGCTCTAGTCCCGCTTATGGAACGTCGCCTTTCGTGCACCACCATTAATATGGGTTGACACGTATCGTAACATGAAAGGAGAGACATAAATGGTTGTTGCATCGTAAACTGTGTCATCCTCCTTTACATACAGTTCTCCTTCCTTAGTTTGGTTACTAGTTTTTCTTTAATCTCATTTTCCATCCTCTCTTGGTCAGCACATCGCCTGCATGGCTAATTCTCTTCACGGATATGTGTTGTCTCTGGCGCCTGTACCTGTGTTGGTCTCGGAGATGTTTAAGCATGACGAACTGAAGAGGCTGTTGCTCGTGAAGGCTGAAATTGAAGCGCTTCGAGAGCAGAGAATGACGAATAGGAATACCATGCGTGTTAATTTTAGAGAGCGAAACGAGGCGTACCAAGCTGCCCAACAGGCTGAATCATCAGGCCGCGTGTCATTGGAGATCCAGCGCGCATTGTATGATTCTATTATTGCTCGCGATGCGGCTGACCAATTACTCGCGGATTCTTTGATAATGATGGTTACTATAGATCGCGCTATTTCTGATTGCCGTCTCTGGGTTTCTGATCAGGCAGGCCCACTACTTCTCGGGAACATTTTGACCTTAGCGGCTGCATCTTTGCTTGTATCTCATCCCTACCTCGAGGATGAGTTAGCGCGTTTTTTGGTTCTCAGAGAGGAAGTGGTCCTTCTATGGACACTTAGGTTGATTCGTCAAGATAAGACACGTAAAGAGTATGATGAGCATGAGGATACTCTCTCGCTTGCTCGCGGGATCAAGGCTAAGGGTAAAATTATTCAGGATATTTACAAGTTGGTGAATGAAGCTGATCAGGACCTTCGCTTAGCTACCGCGCAATGTGATGATGGGCGTTTGATGGTGGAGGCTTTGGACGCGGATATTGCTCGTTGTCGGGCATTAATGATTGATTAGGTTGCGTGTCTTGCGAGGACTGTCTTTTCTTTTATCTTAATGTCCCGTTCGTGACTCAGTTGTTGTTCTTTTATGCGTCTGTTCTGAGCAAAGTGTGAATAAAGTTTTTCTTTTGGGATATTATTATTATTATTATTATTTTTTTGTGTTACTTTCTCACTAAATGTGGTAGGTTGGTGGTAGTGCCTGTCTTCCCCCCCCCCCTCCCCCCCTCTTTTTTGATGCATTGGGTTGGGTGGGCACTAACAGAACGCGCCTACTCCCCTTTTTTTTTGTCAGAAGTATGTGGCGAGTTGGGTGGGCGTTGATAGAACACGCCT
>NC_039358.1:181446999-181470055 GCF_003573695.1 Papaver somniferum
TACTCCCCCCCCCCTTTCTTTTTTATCAACATAGTGCGGCAGGTTGGGTGGGTATTGATAGAACACGCATATTCCCCCCTCCCCCTTTTTTTATCAGGATAGTGCGGTGGGTTGGGTGAGAGTTGATAGAACGCGCCTACTCCCCCTTGCTTTTGGCGTACCCGTGGCTTCGTAGATTTGTCAGTCGACCGGGTGCCTTTGACATTCCCGTAGCCTATTGTAGATTTGTCGGTCAACCGGGCGCCTTTGGCGTTCCCGTACCCTTTTGTAGATTTGTCAGCCGATCGGGCGCCTTTTGCATTCCCGTAGCCTTTTGTAGATTTGTCGGCCGACTGGGTGCCTTTGGCGTTCCCGTAGTCTTTTGTATATTTTTCAGCTGACCACGCGCCTTTGACATTCCCGTAGATTTTTATGGATTTGTCAGCCAATGCGGGAGCCTTTACCTTTTGTAAATTTGTCAGCCGACCGGGCGCCTTTGGAATTCCCGTAGCCTTCTGTTGATTTGTTAGCCAACCGGGCGCCTTTGATATTCCCATAGCCTTTTGTAAATTTGTAAGCCGACCGAGTGCCTTTTGCATTCCCGTAGCCTTTTGTAGACTTGTCAGCCAACAGGGTGCCTTTGGCATTCCCGTAGCCTTTTGTAGATTTGTCAGATCGGGCGCCCTTGGCATTCTCGAAGTCTTTCGTAGATTTGTCAGCCGTACGGGCGCCTTTGGCATTCCCGTAGCCTTTTTTGGATTTGTCATCCGACCGGGCGCCTTTGGCATTCCCGTAGCCTTTTGTAGATTTGTCAGCCGATCGGGCGCCTTTGGCATTCCCGTAACCTTTTGTAGATTTTCACACCATCATTGATAACTTACTTTTTAATTATTCAGTGGAGGTGCTTATACATTGAGCGGTTTATGCATGGAACCTTTTCAACCATTTTCCATTGATGGGAGTTTTGACTTTGGTTCCGTTCATTCTCCTGAGCTTATAGTATCCATTGTCCGCTACCTTTCTTATCTTGAATGGGCCTTCGCAATTTGCGGAAAACTTTCCAGCGGGCGTTCTTTTGTACGTAAGGGGCGATTTTTAAGACCAAATCGTCTACCTTAAAGGTTCTCTCTTTCACGCTTTGGTTGTAATTAGTTGTGCGCTTTCTGTAAGATTCTACAAATCGTTCTGCTCGTGCTCTCCTTTCTTCTATCGTATCTAAGTGGGCGAAACGACTTATTTCGTATGACGTGGTATGGCTTTCCATTGCCACCCTTGCGGACGGAATTTTTATTTCTGATGGGAGTATTGCGTCTTCTCCATAGACTAGCGAATAGGGTGACGCTCCTGTGGAGCTGCGCTTCGAGATCCTGTATTCCCATAACGCATGTGGTAATTGTTCATGCGATTCTCTGTGATGGTCATGCACTGTTCTGCTCAGGACTCTGATTAATGTTTTGTTCGTTGCTTCTGCTTACCCATTCCCCTGAGGATGGTAGGGATTTAATGTATGTAGTCTTATGTTATATTGGTGAAGCAGATCAATCACGTCCTTGTTTACGAACAACCTGGCGTTGTCTGCCCTGATTATCATAGCCGCGCCGAACCTATAGATGATATGTTCTTTGATGAACGCAGCTACAATTGCTCCAGCATAATCTTTGAGGGGTATTGATTCAACCCATTTTGAGGCATACTCGGTGGCCGTTATATGTATTTGTGGCGCTTTGAAGACGTTGGGTTGATTTGCCCTATAATATCCAGCCCCCAGCTGTGGAATGGCCACGGAGTTACTATGCTTTGTAATTGGGTATGAGGCGCCCGAATCAGGGTTCTGTGCATCTGGCAGCTTAGGCTTTTTCGTGCGTGTTCTGCGATACCACTCTCCATGGTTGGCCAGTAAAATCCTCCTTCGTAAAGTTGTAGGAACAACTTCCGCATCCCTTAATGCTCGGTGTCATGGAACCGGTCACCACTTCCATTGCTTTTTGGTCAGATAGGAATCGCAGCATGGCGTTGATGTAGCTTCTGCGATTGAGGACACCTTCGTGCATGAATAAACGTGCTCCTTTCTTTTGGATTTTCAGGGCCGCCTGTATCTCGCTGGGTAACTTTCCATGTTGGATGAAATCTATGTAGGGTTGTCTCCAATCTAATCCTTCAACGGCGCAGACTTCCGCAGGATGCGGTAGGGCCTGACAGTCGGCACAACTATCTTGGAGAGCCGTTGCTTGTGCAGACATGCTTGGACAGTATATCCCTAGCCTCTGAAGTCTTTTGTAAAGGTGAACAGCGCCAGTCTGCCCACATGTCTCCGTGTGCATCTCCTGGAGTATTCTCTCTGCTTCTCTCTTATTTACACAACTTGCGAGGGATCCCCCGAGGGCTCGATAGTACAAAGCTCCTTGGATCATCACAAATTGCTTCAAGGCCTGGGTGGGCATTACTCGATCTTCATCCATCCGAGTTAGGTCTTCGATATATACTCCCCTCAAATCGTCTGCTTCCTCGAAAGATAGATCTTCTTTCCAAGTACTGGGCAGTTCCTTTCTTATTACCATGTCTGTACCCTCTTCTTCACCATTTAGTTGCATCTTGCTTGCTAGAGTTGCTAGAGCATATGCATGCCGATTCCCACTTCTGCCTGTATGGTCTAATGTTGACCCCGTCTGGTTCATTAAACTTTGAGGCTCTTCCCGATAAGGTGCCAGGTGCGGTTCTTTGACATGGAAGTCGCCGTTCACTTGGTTTGTCACTAGTTTTGAGTCGCCTTTTACCTCTATGCTCCCTAAATCGAGCTCATTTGCCAACCTGAGTCCCAAAATCAGCGCTTTGTATTCGACAACATTATTACTGTGCGGGAAATCCAATTTGAACGAATACGAGAGTAAGTCGCCTTGTGGGGCTTCGAACACTACCCCTTCTCCTCCGACGGTGCCATACGATGATCCGTCAAAAAACATGGTCCAAGGTTTGTCGATGTCCATGGATGCCACTTCTCCAGGTATGTATTCGTGTACCTAGTCGTCTCCTTCTCCCGGAAACATGGCTATCAAGTCGGCTATCGCTTGTCCCCTTACCCCATTTGGTCGCTGGTATCTGAGCTTAAATTCTGACAGCTGTAGCAACCACCGAGCAGTCCTTCCCGTTAGGACGGGCTTGGATGCTAGGTAGGCTATGGGATTTTCCGCGGCTACCACGATGGTCTCATGTGTCAAAAGGTAGGGGCGTAACTTCTGTATCGCGTAGATGAAAGCCAGACATGCTTTTTCTACACGCGGGTACCTTAGTTCTGCATCTCGCAAGACTCGACTAACGTAATAAATATGCGACAACTCATTTCCCCCCATGTTTTGTACAAGGACCGCGCCTATTGATGAATTGGTAAATGCTGTGTAGAGATAGAGGGGAACTCCTCTTATTGGAGGCCTGAGGACCTTGGGGATGATGAGGCATTGTTTCAGCTTTTCAAATACGGCGCACTGCGCTTCTTCCCACAAAAAGGATACGCCTCTCTTTAGTAAGGGAAGGAACACGGTCATCAATTGCGCTAAACCAGGTATGAGGCGTCGTATGTATGATATCCGTCCTATGAAAGCTTGTAGTCCGTTCGCATTTGTCGGAGGTGCCATGGTTGTGATCACCTCAACCTTGCTCGGGTCTACTTGAATTCCTTCATTAGTCACCACGAAGCCTAAGAATTTTCCCGATGTTACTCCAAAGGCACATTTGAGGGGATTCATTCTATGTTTGAACTTCCTACACCTCTCAAAGGCTATCTTCAAATGGGAGACGTGATCTTAAGCCACTTGCGTTTTGACCATAATGTCGTCGACATATACCTCTACCGATTGGTGTAGTAAATCATGAAATATGGAGGTCATGGCGCGCTGATATGTGGCGCCAGCGTTTTTCAAGCCGAAGGGCATCACTACATAGTAGAAGTTTCCATATGGAGTTTGGAAGGAGGTCTTCTTTACGTTCGACGGGTCCATTCTTATATGGTTGTACCCACTGAAGCCATCCATGAAGGAGAACCTTTTTTTGCCTCCCATTGCGTCTAACATCATATCGATAGGGCAGTGGGAAGTCGTCCTTTGGGCATGCTCGATTTATATCTCTATAATCCACACAATACCTGATCTTCCCATTCTTTTTTACCACGGGCACGATGTTAGCTAGCCAAGTAGGGTGTTGGATAGGCTTTATGAACTTGGCTTTAAGAAAACGTTCAACCTCTTCCTTTATCGCGAGAGCTGTGACCCTAGGGAACTCCCTGCTTCTTTGCTTTACAGGCTTGAACTCAGGTGATACTCCAAGGTTGTGGACCGCAAGATCTCCGTCTAGTCCCGACATCTCGTCGTAATCGATGGCGAAGACATCCTTGTAGTCCCTGAGTAGCGTGATCAACGCTTCTTTCTCTTCTTCGTCTAAACTTTTGCTTATCATGATGAGACGCTTATCCTCCTACGTGCATATGTTGATTTCCTCCATACCATCCATAGTGAGGTCTCCAGGTGTCCGCTCTTCTGCAGCCATAGGGATTGCGTCTACGAGCTGGTCCCGCAGCTCCTCGTCATCGATTGTGTTGTAGGGTAACTCGGCTAAACTCTATTCAGCGTCTTCGAAGGGAGTTTCCACTTCACTTATCGACACATTGGAACAATCTTGCACGTCCGCGGGTACTCCCTCAGTTAATTGCTATAATCGGTACACGTGTCCTCCATCCGTCTTAGAGAAGCGCTGAAATATGGGTTGCCCTTCTTGTTTCCTCTTCTCTCAGCGAGGAATACCATCATGGATGGGCTAAACACGGACTTGGCCGGCTCTGGATTTTCAACTTATCCCCATTTAGGAAGCGGGGTGAGTTGTACTTCGGGTATCTCCTACGACTCCTTGGGTACGTCATAGAAGACTGTGTCTGCCATGTATGCTTCTTCTGGGTCGAACGGGTTACTTGTGGCGGGGATCCGGTACTGCTTACCTCCCATATTATTCTTAACACACTGGTGATATGTTGATGCCACTACCTTGTGGTTAAGCAGCCATCCTCGCCCTAGTAGTACATGGAAGGTGGTGTCATCTTCTAGCACGTAGAATGGTGTGAGGGATCGGATAGGGACGACCTTCATGACCAAGTTGACAATCCCGACAGCTGTATGGGTATGACCACCAAATCCCCTCAACGTAGTAGTTCGCATCCTGATTGCGGACCGCTGCACTCCCAGGATGTCTAGTGTGTGCATTGAGATAAGATTTAGGGATGCTCCCCCATCTACAAAATCTCTCTTTAATGGTTGTCTGTTGATGTGTATGGTTAGGCATAGGGGTCTGAGATGTTCCCGTGGATAACAGATGTCTTCATCTGTAAACACGATCGCTTCCTTGGGGAGGGAGTCATAGGGTTTTCCTGATGCGATAGCTGCTATGGCCTTGGACGCCTCTTTGATTTGGTTTTCGCTGAAACCGAGGGAGTCAAAGAATTGCTAAGTCAACACCGTTTTTGAGAATTTGCTAGCCACCCCATTGGTGTCCGTGAACATAGGGTTCTCCATATCGACTTCGCATGCCTCATCACCGCCGTCTTCCCAAGGTCTTCAAACATCTCCGCTTGGGTCGTGATAGAGCATTATAACTTGGTATTGAACCTCCTTAGATCCCTCGGGATTACCCATCTCGATCTCGCCTATCTCCAGCGTTCTCTGGAACATCCTTAGGAGATTGTAACAGTCGATTGTGGGGTGTTGTATCCTTGATGGTAATGACAATAACTAGCATGGATCTTGTCGATGGTGTCGGGGTCCATTTTTGTTGGAGGCAGTTAGGTTTCTTTATTCGCTAACCACTGCTCTAGTAGACCTACGATTTGTTTTTTACTGCAAGGAAGAAGTGGAGGGAGTGCCTGTGGATGATTTTTGTAGGGTTGGTTCGCCTGTGTGCCCTAGATTTCTTGGTTATTATTAGCGCGGACGTTCCTTGGCGCGGTTGATACGGTATTTACTGTGTTGCGCCAGACATAGTCTGAGCTGTACTCTTCCACGCAATCGGAGATTCTTTCCGCCGCCTCTTCTAACTCGACGAATGTTGGGAACCGAAAGTTGACCAGGCTTTTTTTTTGAAGGATGGTGTCATCCCGCGTACACAAATCTCTACCATCGCTTCTTCCTTGATGTCTTCGTGGAAGTCTAGTTTGAGGAGGCGGAACCTGGTGATGTATTTTCCTATATCCTCTCCCAAACGCGGTTGCACTTATTCAAATCTATGGCTGTGACCTTCCTTTTTGCTAAGTAAAACTTTCTGAGGAAAAGAGTGGACATGGATGACCAAGAGATAATACTTCCCGGCTTCAGGTTGTCGTACCAGGTAAACGTTGTATCGGTTAGTGACTTTGGGAATTCTCTTAGGAATAGATTCCCATTGGACGCGTGGTCATTCATGGTAGATAAGAATCGGCTGAGGTGTTCCCGCGCGTTTCCTTGGCCATTGTATACCTTGAACTTCGGTGAAGTGTACTCCTCCGGGTAATGGTAATACGTGACTTCGACGATGTATGGGCTAGCCATGAAATCGTAACTATCTTGTTTAACTACCCTGTAATTCATCTCTAGATACTTAGCCATCGCTTCTTGCGTTATGGCCAAGGGTTCCTCTTCCTTTTCTCCCGTGTTTCCCGTTGCTCCTTGGCGCTCTGTTCAGCATTTGCTACCTTCAGCAGTTTTCTTAACTCTTGATCCCTGCAGATGTGACCCTCGAGATCTTTTTGCATTTCCTTGAGTGAAGGCTGAGCAGGCGGCGTGTTCTCGATCTCCTGTTGTTTGTTCTTCTCCAATGGAGCGTCTGGTTTCCTTACCAGTGTGATTGTGTCCGACACTATGCCTACTCTCTCGCCGTCTGGGTTGAGTGATGGGTCGTTCGAATGGCTCTCTATTGTGCCTGAGTTGGCTCTTCCTATGTGTGTCATGGTGAGATAGGCACGAGCCTCCGGGTGTGGTCGCCAAATGTTGAGGGGTGATTTTAGTTTTTGGTTCTACCCGTCCTAGTCACACCAAATGACCTCACTTTTCTAGGAATAGTAAGAGAGAGAGTTATCTTTCCATTGTACCTTGTCCTTCCTTATATAGACTTTCCCAAAGGTCCCTCCTTTTATGACATCATGACACATGTCCTAAAACTCCTTAATTACTTCTAATGTCATTCCATAATATAACATCTTCCTTGTCTATTAATCCCTTCCTTGTCCTTCTTATCTCATGAGTATTTTCTCATTGGGCTTAGTTCCCAAGTCTGCACATCTCATGCTAGGCTTACCTCATCTCTCGAGGGTATCCCGAACCCGTTAAGGGGTATCATTCTTCATGTATCAACAATTAGTGATTTATTAAGAGGATTGTTTTGTTAGATAAACTCAAACTAACGACCCAAATGATGGATTTTATCAACCACAACCATAGGATGAAGTTATGGGTACTCAGGTATGGCTCAAATTTAGTTAATGTAGCTTGAATTGGGCAAAAAATAGGCTAAACTGAAAATTTCAGAAACAAATTTCGGCTAGGTCAAAGTAGTTCGGTTACCTGTCCAGAAGAACAAGTAACCGAACTTTTTTGTATGTGCAGTTCGGTTCCTTGTTTCAGCAGACGCAGGTAATCGAACTCTATTTTAATGGAGGTTTTTGAGAGTTCGGGTATCTTTTTCCAGAAAACGTAGCAGAACTATTTTTTATAGAGTATAAAGATAATAGTTCGGTTTAGTCGAGTTTAAAACTTTTAAGTTCGGCAAGATCATAATTTTTTTTAGAGATTAGATAACCGAACTTTGGAGTTCGGTTAAGTCGAGTGTACTACTTTTTTTGCCGAACTTCTAATAGAAAATCGAAAGAATAAGTTCGGCACGATCACAAAATTTTTCTAGAGATTAGATAACCGAACTATCTTTTCGGCATGGTCGATAAAATTGTTTACATTGCCGAACATTTAAGTGTTTCTTGTTTGTGGTTGGTACAACGTTATGCTATTTCTCGTAGGTTGCATGTGATCCAATACCAATGGAAAATCAACCTTCCCCAGTTCATATTTTGTACGAAGACACATCCCATCACTACATGAATGACTTGGTATTAAAAGATCCGGTAGAGGAAAAGAGTTGGGCAAGACAACATGCACAAAAAGACATGTGCTATTAGTTTTGAATAGGAAAGAAAGAAAAACTCGCTTTGAAATGGTTTGTGACAGAAGCGGTAATCTCGAGAAAAGCCACAAGAGGAAGGGTTATGTTTATAATGGAAAGACAAATAAGAAGAACAAAACTTTCTCAAAGAAGATTAAATTCCCATTCAAGCTAGAATTTAATTATAACAAATATTTGGATGGATGGATTCTCTACAAGGTTATGGAAGGTCGTCATAACCACCCTCATCCGGAGCATCTTGAAGGACATTTCATGGCGGCAAAACTAACTCCTCAAGAAATGGACAAGGTAGCTAAAATGAGGATAATGGGTATTTCACTGCTTCAAATGCTCCAAATACTAAAGGAAGATAACAAGGACAACCACTCATCTTTGTCCATAATTTACAATGCAATTGAGACAATTAGAAGGAAATAATGGAGAGATAGACAAGTGATGCAACAACTGTTTTTTTTTTTTGGCCGAAGAGAAAGACTACGCGGTTCAAAAGGATGTGGATTCAGACGGAGAGATAACACAACTCTTCATTACACGTCCGACGAGTGTTCAATTGGCTCAATGCTTTCATGAAGTTCTAATAATGGATTGCACATATAAGACTAACAAATACGAGATGCCATTGTTGAATATTGTTGGGCGTACTTCGACGAAGTCACTGTTTATAGTGGCGTTTTGTTTTCTAAGGGATGAGCAAGAACCTAGTTACATTTTGGCACTACAACAACTTAAGGCAATCTTCCGAGGTGATGAAATTCTCGGGGTTATAGTGACGGTCAATGAAGTTGCATTGATGAATGCAATAAAGGAAGTGTTCCCATTAGCACATAATACGCTTTGTACGTTCCATATATGGTGTAATTTGATGAATAGGTGCAAGCCAATAATTTGTCCACCCAAGAAAAAAATGATATGATGAGATTAAGGAGCTACCGGAAGATGAACGAGTGGATGAAAAAGAAAAAGTTGAAAAAAAATACGAACTAAATTACGCTAAATGGGTTGCTTTCAACGGTGAATGGGAGTCATTGTGTTGGTCTCTTACCGAGGAGGAGTTGCATCTAAATCTTGCGAAGTTTATCGACCATTGGGATAATCTCGTATTGTATGTTCTTGAGCAATGGTTGGAACCGCATAAAGAGAGGTTTTGTGTATGGCTATACCTATAAACACTTGGGAAATCAAAAGACAAGTTTGATAGAGTCGGGTCACCACCGGTTGAAGAAGAATTTTTTTGGATGTGTTGATAATTTCCTAACCGTGTAGAATGCTATGAAAAATTACTTCAAGCGTGACTTTGATAGAATTAAAGGGAAGTTCCAAAAAAAATCATATATTCAAAATGATCGGAAAATATGCTAATCACCGATTGTTCAAGGGAATCCATTACAATGTATTTTTTAATGTATGAAGTTGTTGATTATAGAAGTCGAGTTGATTGATAAGTGGGAAACCAAGCGGGATGAGGTGTGTGTTTGTAACATGAAGAAGTCTATGGGACTCCCTTGTCGCTATATGATACTCTATTACGAGCATGGCGTAATCCCTTTAAGCGACACTGATCAATTTTTGAAGCATTTAAGTTTCATCCCTCATCCAAAAGGAAAAGAAGTCGGAGAAGAGTTTGATGATAACGTAATGGGAAGAACCGTGATATAGATGTATCAAAGCATGAACAAAATCCAAAAATAAATCTTTTGGGATGACATGAGGACAATCATATATCCACAAACTTCGGAGAATGTTCATAAACCGCAAAAAGACAAACGCAAAGGTAGGCCAAGCTCCAAAGAAACAAAAAATAAACTTAGATCATGCGAAGGTATTGGCTAAGAAGAAGAGTGACCAAAATGCAAATACTAGAGATACTTCGTCCCATGAGTTCACCGCGGCAAAGTACTTGGTATTAGTTATTGGATCGATTTAGAAAACACCCTGTTTTAGGAAAGATCAAACTGATTTCCTAAATCAGTTTGCACCTCCTTAAGTATTTTAGGAATCTGATTTCTATGTTATATTAGGAATTAGTTCTCTAGTTAGGACTTCTATTTCTAGGCAGACTCTAGATTATTCTTAGGCATATAAATAGAGGTTAACCCTTCAGTTATTGTATCTCAGTCTGAATTGTTAGAGGTGTAGGAAGAAATAGTTTGTCTATTCTCTAAGTATTCAATAAGAAGTTTATTTGCTGCAGTGGAGTAGGCACATTGCCGAACCACTATAATTTTTTATGTTCTTGTTTAAATTCCGCAATACTTTTCTGTTTTCTGTGAGAAGATCTTGGGGTGTTTAGGAAGTAGCTAATCTTAAGCACAACAAACTGGTATCAAGAGCCAATTCTAGGGTTTCGTCTAGAGTTATCTTGTTTGAAGTCAGAAACAGAGTTTGAAGTTGAAGATGTCGAAATCGATGTCGAATGAAAAGTATGAAGTAGAGAAATTTGATGGTAAGAACAATTTTACCATGTGGCAATGTGAAGTTCGTGATGCTTTGAGTCAGCAAGACATAGAGAATGCTCTATTAAAAGTAAAACCTGTTGCACCAGTGATGACGGACGCTGAATGGGCAAAGATAAATCGTCAGGCTTGCAGCACAATCCGTTTGTGTCTTATGAAGGATATAAAGTACGATGTGATGAGTGAGAATATAACTTTCAAGATGTAGAAGAGTCTGGAAGACAAGTATGTAGTGAAAAGTGTTTCAAACTGAATCATGATGCAGAGAAGACTTTTCAGATTCAACAAAAAAAAAACAGGTACCTTGTAGATAGGGAAAAACGATTTGCTGGTTTTTACGGAATTGAAGAGACGTCCGTGTGGAGACTCCTTGAACCGAGCGAAATGTTGAACCTCACACAGATGCACTGCAAGAAGGGGGTGCTTTAAGTTCGAGAGATCAATCTGTAGGACTCCAGCCTAAACCAAGAACAATGGTCGTTCCAGAGTCAATTCGGTCACAAGAGAGGATGGGTTGATCAGTAGGAGTGAATCTGAGAAATGTGTGGGATCAATGGTGATCTGAGATTGTAGGTGTGTTGTGAATTCAGCGTAAGAACGCTCTGAATGATTGAATTTTACTCAATTGGGAGTGATTGCTCAGACGATGAGTTCGTGTAGACGAAGGATTGTCTGTATGAACTTTCCTAGAAATTGCTTGTTTAGACGAATGTTCGAGTATTCGAATTTTGTCCTTTCAATCAGGATTCAGAGACATTTTATAATATCGGAGTTGAAAACACCATGATCCCATGAAGTGTGACAGTTGCTGGAATCAGAGAGTGGGGAAGTGGCACATCATGTTACAACCAGTTGCTCATCGTGCGGAGACTTGGTTAATTTTCCACTCACTACTTTGATGACTCTTCCTACTGATTGCACGACTTGCTCACATTCTCGCCGTAGGTGAACACATGTGCCGTAGACCGCCAGACCAAAACCCTAGTTAATATCCCCCCATGTGACACGATTGATATCTTGTGGTTGTGGATTCAGTTGCTGACTTTATGGGACGATGAGTCCATGTATTACTGAGTTGAACATGATTTGCAAATGTTCTGAGACTCGTGAATTAAATATGTCTGCTGAGACGAGGTATTATTATGTTGACTACCTAAGACGAGCAAGTTGTGTTGCTGAGTTATTGAATATTGATAGTTGAACCAATATTCTTGAATCTGAGAAAATATTGCTGGTTCGAGCAAATATTGCTAATTCGAGCAAATATTGCCGGTTTGAGAAAATGCCGCTCATTTGATGAATTGTTGATAGCATGACCAAATAAAATATTAATTTAAGATATTGACTGTTGGGTCGAGTATAATAAATAAAAGTGTTGATCACGGGATCAACATAAAATTATTAGTATTTGAATCCGCTCAGAATCATGCTTTTGCAGAGTTCTGGATTCCAGCCCTAATTTTAACGAAATGATGATTTATTGAAAATAAACCGCAGAATGAAGCAGGGACCGGCTACATGGGATGATGACTCCACCATGTAACACCCAGATGCTCGAATGAGCAAAATGCCAAAGTCTCTTGAGGACCAGTTGGTGAAAGAATGATTAAATGCTGGTTTAATCATTTATTAAAATAATGCTCGTGTGAGCAACAAATAACAAAACCTAGCCATAAAAAGATGAGGGGCCGACCAAGACGTCATGATACCGGCTCTTGGTGGCCGTGGGACCAATTGATGGTCGTTTGAGCAAAACCTTAATTGTTTGAAAAGAGTTTGAACCTAATATGAGCAACTGAGCAAATTAGGTTAAAATAGTTAAAACATGTGGGACCGGCCACTTGTAAGCCTCAGGGTCACCCTTGGTCGGTTAAGGGGATGCTCCTGTGTCACCATGGTGTCCGAGTCTCAGTCCTGAGAGTTTCGATATTTTCCGATGCGCATTTGAGCAACATTTTGAGAAAATATAAAGAATTCAGGGTTTTGCTGAAACTAGGAAAATACATGAGATGATGAAAAATAATTAATAAAATAGGGAATTGCAAGGTGTGGGACCGTCCACGACTAGGGCATGGCCGGCCGGCTGACAGTCACGGTCCCACACACTTTTCCCAGTTTTATGTATTTTCTCTGAATTGAGGAAAATTCCATGAAACTTGAGAGTTTTATGAAATTAGGGAACTTCCATGAGATGAGAGAAATAAAATAATAATAAAATAGGGAATGATGAAGTGTGGGACCGGCAATGGCCAAGGCATGGCCGGCCGGCCAACGGGCACGGTCCCAGGGCACTCTTCCCACTTTTATGTAATTTTCATAAAATCAAAGAGTTTTGTTGAAACCAAGGTATTTTGTTGAAATCAGGGAGTTTTCATGTAATGAGGAAAACAAAACAAATAATAATAAAATAATAGACGTGTGGGACGGCTAGGGCATGACAGGCCGGCTAGGGCCCGATCCCACAAGTTTTCTTAATTTTATAATATTTTTCATGGTTTTAGGGAAAATTCATGAAATCAGGGATTTTTCATGGTTTTAGGGAAAATTCATGAAATCAGGGAATTTTCATGGTTTGAGAGAAATAGTAAAATAATGGGGATGTGAGGTGTGGGACCGGCCACGGCTAGGGCATGGTCGGCCGGTTGGTGCTCGGTCCCGTGACACCTTTCCCTAATTTTATTATTTTCTTGACATAAAGAAATATCATGAGATTAGGGAATTTCCTTGAATTGAAATAGATTTGCTCGAACGAGAGAATTTTCATGAGATCAGAAAAAATAATAAAATATGATAAAAATATAAAATTGGGCGTGGGACTGGTCACGGCATGACCGGCCGGCAGGTGAGCCCAGTCCCTGGCGCCTTTGCTAATTTTTATTATTATTATTTTTCCTTCCTATTTTGCATAGGTTCATCGTTCATTCGTATTTTTGAAATGCTCGATTGCGCATTCAAATGCTGGTCTGTACATTATTGCTAAATACACTTGCACCATTTTAGTCAGGGCTTATTCGATGCTCAGATGCCTGTGCGTTGAATATTTATCACTAACCCGTGGAATTCTGCTGGGAATAACCACGAATTGAAGTGACGAAATATTACGAAGAATCGTAGAATATTGCTGGATATTCAGACGATTAGAGATAATTAACTTGATGACTCTATACTAGCAGGCATGCTGTCTAGGAGCATTAATTATCTGAGGGTGGAGTAATATGAGCTTGCTGGAGCGTCATATTTCTCTTATATAGTCAGGGAAAACCAGGTTGCATCCTGAAGACGTTATCGCTCTATACTAGCAGGCAATCTTTCTAGGAGCCGTCCAATCTTTCGATTCTATATAAAACAACTACTGAAATTGCTCAGTATTTATGAGATGTGTCGTGGTCTCAGCTGAGAGACTACACATCTACATACACTCTGAGAGACAGCCTTCTCAGTCAGAGATTTTATGGCATGAGCTTTCATGCGAGACATGAATCTCCATACTCGTACGATTGCCGGATCAGGAGCATGTATAATTACTGAAATTGCTCAGTATTCATGTAATGTGTCGTGGTCTCAGTTGGGAGACTACACATCTACATATACTTTTTGAGAGACAGCCTTCTCAGTCAGAGATTTATGGCATGATATTTCATGCTTTAAATAAGAGACATGAGTCTCAATACTCATCCGATTGCCGGATCTGGAGTGTGGTCTTACAATTTTACCCTTGTCGAAAATCCACCATCTACATACCTCTATGGTCGAACACCTCGTTGAGTATAATAGATTAATTGTTGATGCACTTAATATTAATGTGAAACTCGATGATGAAACCAAAACTTGTTGTTTTTTGGCATCTCTACCTGATTCGTATGAGACCTTCATTGATAGTTTTTCGAATAAGATAGAGGATAAAACACTCAAGTTTCATGATGTGACTTCTTCTTGTATAAGTTATGATGTTAGGCAAAGGGATAGAGATATGATTAGGGAAACGACTAGTGAAGCCTTGACACTCAGAGGGAAGTCTGACAAGAAGAATTCAGGTAAATCAAGGTTCAAACCAAAGGCCAAATCAAAGATCCACGCATATGATGAATGTTCCTTTTGTCATCAGATTGGACATTGGAAGAAGGATTGTCCTAAAGCAAAGAACAAGGACAAAAAGAAGAATTCAGATGCAAACGTTACTAAAATCAAGTCTGGTGCTATTGAAGATGATGAATATGACAAGTTCTCGATGATTGTTCATGATTCTGCACTAGATGCAAATACAACTGAGTGGATTATGGATTGTGCAACTTCCTACCATGTGTGTCCTAGGAAGGACTGGTTCGTTAAGCTTGAAAATTTTGATGGACCAAGAGTGTTATTGATAACAATAATACCTGTAAAGTTGAAGGGATTGGGAAGATTTGTTTGAAGATGAATGATGACGTCGTTCAAGAACTTGAAGATGTTCGTTATGTACCAGAATTGAAGAAAAATTTGATCTCAGTAGGTGAACTAGGATCCCGGGGGTTTGAGATGACATTGAAAGGTGGAGTTTTGAAGGTATTTTCCAATGGAATAGTTGTTATGAAAGGTTTGAAACATGGAAGCTTGTATTTTCTGGAAGGAAACACGAGTGTGAGTGAAGGAATTACAGCAGTATCGGATAGTGTTGAGTCGGATACTTCCAAAGTATGGCATATGCGTTTAGGACATACCGGAGAAAAGTCTTTGCAAAAGCTGACTTCGCAAGGCTTGTTGAATGGCACAAAATCATGTAGCAAGTTGGAATTTTGTGAACATTGTGTGAAAGGGAATAGAACTAGAACGAAGTTTATGACCGGTAAAAGCACCACCAAGGGAATTCTAGACTATGTTCACACAGATGTATGGGGACCTTCAAGGACTGCATCCTTGAGAGGGAGAAGATATTTTGTCTTCTTTATAGATGACTTCACCATAAGAGTATGGGTGTACACCAGGAATAAAAAGGATGAAGTTTTGGGAATATTTTTGAAGTGGAAGAAGAAGGTCGAGATGAAGACCGGCAGGAAAGTGAAGGTCTTAAGATCGGAAAATGGTGGTGAGTACAAGTCTGATCCGTTCCTGCGAATCTATGAAGATGAAGGCATTGAGTGTCATTTCACAGTAAGGGAGACTCCACGACATAACGGGGTGGCTGAGCGCATGAATCATATATTATTCGAGAAAGTACGATGTATATTGTCTAATACTGGATTAGGAAAGTAGTTATGGGTTGCAGCTGTGGAATATGCGTGTCACCTAGTGAATCGCCTGCCAACAACGACACTAGAAGGTAAAACTCCGATAGAAGTATGGTATGGTAAACCAGTTTCATATTATGATATGTTACATGTATTTGGTTGTCCCTCTTATTACCATGTGAGGGAAGGAAAACTTGATCTTATAGCCAAGAAAGCCATTTTTGTGGGTTTCCAATCAGGGGTGAAAGGATACAAGTTGTGGTATCCCGAGTCGAAGAAAGTAGTGATAAGCAGAGATGTAACCTTTAATGAGACTGCGATATGGAAAAATGAATCATATGAAACGAATAAAGTAAGTTAGAAAATGACGGAGTTTACTCCTAATGAGAATCCAGCAAAGTCTGTCCACATAGACGAGAATTTTGAAGATGAAGGTTCTGACAAAGAATTAGAATTGGGAACAATTGATGGTTCAACCCAAGAACCAGAACTAGAGGTACAAGTAGAAGAAATACAATCTGAAGTACCAGAAGAAGATACATATTATAGTATTGCTCATAGGAAAGAACAAAGAAATAGTCGCAAACCAGAACGGTTCGCGGCTATAGTTGTATATGCATTACTGATTGTAGAAGAAGAAATTCCTACCACTTATAAACAAGCCTTCAAGACAGTTGAAAAGGTGGAGTGGGAGAAATACATGAGTGAAGAGATGGGTTCTCTTCACAAGAATGGAAATTGGGAGCTGATGGAGCTACCTAAAGGGGAAAACGCAAACAGATGCAAATGGGTATATACAAAGAAGGAAGGATCTCCAAGTTCAAGCAATGTAAGTGTTTATGGGTGAAAACTGCTTCTGCCGATTTTCGTAATTTTGTGTGGATGAGAAACGAGTCTAAACCCTAAACAATGCGCTGCACTTGAGTACTTTTGATTCGAGAGATCAATCTGTACAATCCTGGCCTAAACCAAGAAATGGCCGTTCCAGGCTTGCTTCGGTCACAAAGTGAAGGAGGAGGGTTGGTATTAGGGAGAGAAGCGAAGAAAGTGTTAAGACCAGAATCGTTGTTTCTGAAGGTGTGGTTGTTTACGACTTGTATCAGAAAATAGAACTGGCTAGCAGAATAGAAAGCTATCAGGTGATTTCTGGATACTGTGTTGTTCTCTGACCAAAACTTGTTGTTCGGTGGAAATAAGTGAAACCTATTTATACAAGTCGTAATAAAACGTACACTGGTCTCGTAAGAAGTGGAAACGATTGAGTGGTGGAAGAGTAACGTGTAACGTCAGGAATTATGCTTTCATAATGAATGAGGTGGATCCGTTTACACCATTAATTCATGCAATTACTAACCGCCCCGCTTTATGACACTTTCTTGTAACGGGCGTATTGCACGCCGCACGCTGTAAACCGCCAGACCAATATCCTGGTGACCATCCCCCAGTTTGTGACATGTTTGATGTCTCGAGTGTTTTCGTGGAAAACATGTAGCTGTGGATGGGGAAAAACGAGTCGCCGGTTTTTTGGGAAGTGAAGAGACGAGCGTGCCGTCGAGACTCCTCAGCCGGGAAAAATATTAATCCTCACACAGATGCACCGCTGCAAAGGGGGTGCTTATATTCGGGAAATCAATCTGTAGGACTCCGGCCTAAACAAAGACAATGGCCATTCCAGAGTCAATTCGGTCGCAAAGAGGGAGATGAGTTGATCTGTGTGAGGGAAGCTGAGAATTGTGTAGGATCAGTGATGATCGAGGACTGTGGGTGTGTTGAAGGTTTCTGCAATATTGGTGAACTACTGAAGTTGAGTTCTGTGAATGAGTTTTTATCGAGTTTTTGACAAATGATGATGATAGTCGATTTCTTGTCTGTTGTCCTCGAATTTAGACTTATTTATATTGCAAGAATAATGTACCACTGATCCCTGTAAGTGTGACGGTTTCTTGAGTGAAAGAGTGGGAAAGTGGGAGATCGTGGTAAAGTCAGTTCCACGTCGTGTGGAGACTTGACTGATCGTGCACCCACTACTTTGCTAACTCCTTCAACCGTTTACACGACTTACACACATTTCTCGTTGTGGATGAATCCACGTGTTGTAGACCGCCAGACCAAAACCCTAAGTGATATCCCCCATTTGTGACGTGATTGATTTCTCACGAATCGTGGAGTCTGCAAGGAAGATGTGTATTAGTTAGTCAGTTGTTGACTAATTAGACAATGGGTCTAGGTTTGTTGAATCGAGCATAAGTGGTGAATGCTCAGCGATTCATGGATTGAACATTTAATTCCCTGAGATGTCAATGAATTACTGACCAGAGCGACTGAGCAAGTATTTCTCAACTCGACGAATTGCTGAATATTAAGAGTTTGATGAGCAACTGAGCAAGTATTGCTCAATTCGACGAATTTGATAATTTTGACGTGCAACTGAGCAGGTGTTTCTCAATTCAACAAAATACTGAATATTGGTAATTTGACGTGCAATTGAGCAAGTGTTGCTCAATTCGACAAACTACTGATGAATTACTGAATATTGATGGTTGGATCAATATTCGAGCAACTGAGCAAGTATTGCTGAATTCGATGAATTATTTAATGGTGCCGTGACCCAATAAAATATTAATCAAAAATATTGGTGAATTACCGAATATTATTAATTTGGATGTTGATTGCTGAATTAACATAATTTTGTGTTTGAACTTGCTCAGAATGGTGATTCGTGGAACGTTTGCTCGAAACCCTAATTTTTGATCAATCCTTCAACAATTGGTGAATTGCTGAAAATTGTTCATGAGTGAAGAGGGACCGACCACATGGGATGATGAGCGTCCATGTGGTGCCCAGTGCTCGAGTGAGCACGCACCAGGGTTCTCAGTCAGTTTGAGGGTTGGTGGAAGAACGATGATTAAATGCTGGTTTCATCATTTATTGAAATATTGCTGGATTCAACATTAGATGATAAAAACTAGAGATGAGAGATAGGGACCGACCAAGATAGCATGGTACCGGTTCTTGGTGATCACGGGATCAGTTGTTGGTCATTTGAAGGACTCCCCAGTTGGTTGGAGAGAGTTCGGGCCCAGTATGAGCAATTGAGCAAATTAGGTCAGAATTATGAAAACATGTGGGACCGGCTTTGTGCAAGCCCTAGGTATGACTCTGGTCGGTCATGAAGGCATGCTCATGTTTCCGTGGTATCCGTGTTTCCATACTGAGAGTTTCAGTATTTTCTGATGCGCATTCGAGCAACATCGTGAATTTTCAGAAGAGTTTCATCTTGACTGAGAATTCTCGATTTTTTGTTGGAATGAGCATGTATGCTCAATCCATCAATATTTTGAAAATATTAAAATAAAAGTGTTTTAATATTTAAAATTGCCGTGAGAGGCTAGCCAGTCGTGTGACCATGTTGGTTTTTGGTTTTTCATGATTTGAGCAATATTTGAGAAAATATGAAGAAATCATGAATTTTGCTCAAACCAAGGAGTTTCATGAATTGAGGAAAATAATAATTATAAAAGATTAGGGATTGTGAGTTGTGGGACCGACCACGGCTAGGGCATGGTCGTTCGTCTAGGTTGCCCGGTCCCGCACAACTTTTCCTATTTTATAATATTATTTTCATGAATCCTTGAAGTTATGGAGAATCCTTGAAGTTATGGAGAATCCACGAGTTTTTGTTGAAACGGAGGAGTTTCATGAGATTAGGGAATAATAATTATAAAAAGCTAAAGATTGTGAGGTGTGGGACCGACCACGGCTCGGGCATGGCCGGCCGGCTGGGTTGCCCGGTCCCGCACACCTTTCCTTATTTTCTAATTTTTCGTGAATCCACGAAGTTATGGAGAATTCACAAGTTTTGCAAAAACAAGGAAAGTAGCTAAAACCAAGGAGTTTCCATGAGTTCATGAAATAACAAAGAATAAAGAAAATAATGGGAGAGGCATGGACCGACCATGGCTAGGGAACGGCCGGCCGTCCGGCTGGTAAGCCCACCCTGAGCGCTCTTATTATTTTATTATTATTTAATGTTTTCTCCTGTTTTGTGAAGGATTCCTCGTTGTTTCATCTTTTTGGACGCTCGTTCGTATATCCGGGTGCTCAGTCGTGCATCATTTTCGAGTACACTCGCACCATTTTTGTGGGGCTTACTCAGTGATGGTCCAGATGCCCGTTTATCGAGTATTTATTACTAATTTATGAAATTCAGTGGAGAATAACTCATGAAAATGAGTAATAAAAATGAATAGTTGTTTATTATTAATTCACAGGATCAGCTGTGGATTCAGAATAATAGAACATGCATTACCATCCTATGGGATCGTGGATTCGACCATAGTATCGGAGTAATTAAAATTATGTATTACCATTTCATGAGATCAGTGGATTCGATCATGAAATCAGAGTAATGAGATAATACAGTTGTTTTATTGCTATTCTATGAGATCAAGCCGTGGATTCGATCATAGAATCGAAGCAATTGTTATTGCTGTTCTATGGGATCAGGCAATGGATTCAACCATGGAATAAGAGCAATTGTTTATTGCCATTCTATGGGATCAGAGCGTGGACTCGACCATGGAATAGGAGCAAATGTTATTGCCATTCTATGGGATCAGGCCGTGGATTCGACCATGGAATAGGAGCAATTGTTATTGCCATTCCATGGGATCAGGCCGTGGATTCGACCATGGAATAGGAGCAATAATAGATCATTCTGGAAATTCATTGGTGAATGTCACGGCAGAATTAATCTATTGCAGAAAATATATTAGCCAGTTAAAGCGTCACATCCATTCTGAATGGTGCATAGTCAGGGAGTCACAGTGTTGTTTTTGACCTGAAGGCGTTATTGCTCTCAATCTACGGAGAACCACCTGAATCTATACACGGTCTCTCCACATAGTCAGGGAATGGTGACATCCTGAAGGCATCCTCCGCCCAACTATTCTTCTATGTGGAGGTGGGTCTCTCTCATGCAGTTAGGGAACAGTGAGTGTCACCGACGTCGTGAAGGCGTTAATCTCTCAATCTACGGAGAACCGCCCAATTATGTTATTCTGCATAGAGGTCATGATGAAATGTCAGGGATCGAATTGCTCAGCTGGTGGGGTTTTTCGAAAACATATTCATCATGGCTTCGTAAAATATGAATCGTTGCATGCCTGAAAGCCGTGTCAAAAACATGCCTCATGATTTACGGTTTTGCCCTTTGTTGAAAATCCACCATCAACATTAAGTCCCCTGCTTAGTGAGGGACAATCATGTTCCGCAGTAAGCATTAAATGGTGATTTTTAGTCGATGAGATTGGTGGTTGAACTCAGTCTACAAAGGTGTTTTCAGAATCCTCAATTTTCCCAAATGGTGTCATGGACGAGCAAATGTTCGGGTGAGGACTCTGATAGTGTGATAGAGTGTCGTCCCATGAGCACGGAGAGATGAGGCACTGCTGATTTGATTTGGTCGGTTGGACGTCCAGTTTTGGTCAGCTTAGCGTTCACGGCTCGACCCCAAAAAGGAAATCCTTGTTTTAAGAACATGCGTCCGTTTGTTAGTTTAAGAAACAAACCAAATAGACCTGAGTCTAATGATATAAAATTTTGTCTATGAGCGTTCATGAAAACCAAAATTTTATTTTTTCAAATATGTGAGATTTCACAAAGTGTATAAACCCTCATTTCAAAGGTGGATGCTCGTACGAGAGAAAAGTTTGTTTTTTTTGAATAGACGTGCGTCTGTTAGTAATAAAATTTTGTCTATGAGCTTTCATGAAAATTTTTATTTTTGAAAATATACTCTCGTTTGAAAGACGGATGCTCACGAGAGGGACCAAGAAAATACATATTTTCAAAGTTACATGAGTTTCACGTTTTATATTTTGTAAAATCAATGTTTTGATTTTGAACAACTATTGAAAGTAGACAATTATTCACGGTGAAATAATATCTGTATGTGAGTTTTCGCAATCGTAGAATGGACGGCTGTCCAATTTTCGAAAAACCAGTGGATGTTCACTCAGTAAAAATTTACGTGGGTTGTTCACGGTTTTATGAAAATCAATTTATGATTTTTGAGAAATTGCTGAAAGAAAACAATTGTATACGTGATGACATAATGTATGTATGAGTTTGGCGATTTTATAGTGTATGCACACATGTAGAAATAGCGAATGTTCACATGAAAGGTTATGTGAATTATTCATAGTTTCATGAAAAGTCAGGTGTTGACTTTAAATAATGAACTTTGCTCGTCTTGGAAAGTTTGAAAAAGCGAGCAAGTTTTTTGAGGTTTTTACGTTATTATCACTAAGTTCGTAAAACCGTAAATAGGTAAGAGTTGAGGATTACCATTTTTGTTGCATGTTTGTGAGCACCTTTATTCCATGATTCATTGTTTTGTCGAATCCTGCGCTTTGTATGAACGATGTGCTGAAATAGCCACTTTGCAAGAATGACTGATTCCCAGGATGATACTTCAAAAGATGGTGTTTTCAGAGATGACATCTCTATGGATGAAACTTTAAGAAATGGTACCCCTGGGACCTCTGAGTGATGTTGAGAGATCCTTCATACTGAGTTATACTTCTGGTTATTTCATTAGCTTTACCCCAGGATGATCATATAGTGAAATCCTGGATCAATGTAGACTCCACGGAGGAAGAAAGTGTACGGGAGCGGAGAACCCAGAAGTAAGGACTACATGAGGTTAGCAAATGACGTGCAGTCCCCAGCCGTTTCTTTGGTGAGTTGTTAGCGCTCTTTGTGTCATGACTTTGACCGTGCAATTAGGATCATGATACCAAGGTTTGTTATTTATTTTCATACTTTTTCTCCATCGATTGACGGTCTTCAACTTGTTCCTGGCCAAACAATTCAGGACTCTGATGAAGAAATCGATGTAAGTATCTCTTTTGTGCAGGTGATTGTGGCATCTCCTTCAATGAAATAATAATAATTGTTTTTGATGAATCCAGGAAGAAATCATTGTAGATAAGCAACACATTGATGAAGCGTGCTCTTCTTTGGGATATGGGAATATGGAGAATTCCCGAAATCCCGAACCGAATGGAGATAACGGCGTTGCCAATGGAGATTCCGGCATTGTCGAGCCTTCAAATGATTTAGAGACTCCCCTAGTAAGCATATCTCCTGTAATCTCTTCATAGAAGTATGAAATTGCTGATTTGTGAATGAATGAATGAGAATCCATGTGAGCATACGAGTAATTTTGCTGAA
>NC_039358.1:181470065-181470304 GCF_003573695.1 Papaver somniferum
GTAGACCGCCAGACCAAAACCCTAAGTGATATCCCCCATTTGTGACGTGATTGATTTCTCACGAATCGTGGAGTCTGCAAGGAAGATGTGTATTAGTTAGTCAGTTGTTGACTAATTAGACAATGGGTCTAGGTTTGTTGAATCGAGCATAAGTGGTGAATGCTCAGCGATTCATGGATTGAACATTTAATTCCCTGAGATGTCAATGAATTACTGACCAGAGCGACTGAGCAAGTATT
>NC_039358.1:181470314-181521156 GCF_003573695.1 Papaver somniferum
CGAGCCTTCAAATGATTTAGAGACTCCCCTAGTAAGCATATCTCCTGTAATCTCTTCATAGAAGTATGAAATTGCTGATTTGTGAATGAATGAATGAGAATCCATGTGAGCATACGAGTAATTTTGCTGAAGTATGTCACCAGAAAATTTCAGACTTCAGCCTTTTAACCAAAACACCGTAGAATCTTCGTTCGAAGTCGGATTTTCGCGATCTGCATATGTATCTTCAAGCCCAGAAAATTTACAAGCTTTAGAAAAGAAGTTTTTTGAGTTTTGAGCATGATTAGGGCATGAAAAAGGCGAAACAGTAAACTTCCAGGAGACTTCCAAAAAAAATTTCAGCTGGCATGTAGTCCAATGTTTTGGCCACATCTCTTTGCTCGTTTCTCCAATTGCTGTGAATTTTGGATATGTTGTAGAGGACATCCCTACGAAGAGAAAGGTATATGATCCATCCCTATATTTTTCACCAATTGCTCCCATATCTTCGCTTTGTACATGGAAGTGTAAAATTACTTCAGACGGATTTGTCGCAAAACACTCATATTGTGTCTTTAGACCATTCACTTGTGTCTTGAACGGTTGGTGAAGGATTATAATGGCATTGGTTCATTCGAGATCAGGAAAACTTGATTGATACATGGTGCTTGCAGTGCCATCTTGTTTCTGTCAGTCGTAGAAACATCGCTTCTGAAACCCTGGTCACGGGACCATAACTGAGGTTGCTCCCAAGAGAGGGTGATGTAATGACCACGGTTGCATGTACCAGTGGTAGAATTACTTTTATGATGAATGATTAGCACATGAGAGTCTGCTGCCACGGGTTTTGGACTGTGAAACTAATCGGCATGATCAGCGAACCGTCAATCCCTAGTATTTTGTCAAATCTCTCTTTTTCGTTTTCCCTTCTTCTGGCGAGACCTAGATAGAGGACTCAGGTAGAAAAAATGATTTAAAGACCTAGGTGGTCGAAGTTGGAGGTACCTTGATGAAGGACTTAGCGGAGAGACCTGGTGAACACCGATCGACTGTGGAAGTTATGAATCCCGTCTGAGAATTGCTGCTTGCATGTTGTATGCTCTGGAAGCTGTAAGAACCTCATACGACGTCGGAATTCGATGATTAACCCCAAATTTTGAAGCTAAGAGACTGAGTTATCACATGAGAAAAAAATCACTTAATTTGGAGTTGCAGAGATCAGCCAAAAAAGCGTGCACATTTGTAATTTGTAATCCCGTACAAAATTTTCAGATTTCGTAGACCTGACGGTAAAGGACATATCTTTCAGCTCGTCTGTCCGATTGATGCGTACTTTTGGTATGTTGTAGAAGAGACATAGGAGAACATCTTTTGTTCAGGAAGCATTGTCCCATTCCTCACCCATTGATACGTTTTTGTAAACCCATGGCCTGAAATGTGTTGTATCTCTTTTGTGGAGGCGATGAGAACATCTTGTAGAAGACTTTGGTTTATTCCCGTCTGTCGTGTAAGCTTTGGGAATACGTTCATGTTACCATGTTTGCAGGTATAAACATCTTGATATGAATCATTAGAGCTTGAAGAAGTACGATCCATAAATTAACGCTTCAGAGAATGGATAGTTGATGAAGTCGGATGTTGTGTCTGAGGCTGATGAGACCACAATTGAATTTTCTCCAGAAATTCTTGTTGATGCTGAGACCATGAATATAGTTCTTCCACATGTTGATGCCAATACTATGATTTGAATTGATACAGAGGCCGAAGATGATAGTCTTTGCTCTTCCATCCAGTGAGCATTTACATGCACAAACTAATTGGTGAGTTCAACATTCCTAAGATGAAGGTGTATTAGGATTGCAACCCAAATTCTCCTGATATGACTTTACTGTGAAGTGGCTTCGTCATGGAATCGATGTTGTTGTGCGGTAGATAGAAGCAACAGTCTTCATTCTAGATATGATTGGTGAAGAGAGGAAGTTCCCCAGTCGTGCAGGGGTTTGTGATGTAGAGAGGCTCCGTTTGATGATGTTTCATGGAATCAGGTTGCAATGAATTGTTATGTGGATAACATTTATTGAAATATATTGAATTGATATTTCCAATAAAATCAAATCCCCAGTGCATCCCTAATTCACTTAGCAGAGTTGAAGGCGTTTGTAGCATCCATTGATGAATGACGTTGCACGTGCTTCAGAAGTCTTATCATGGGATAGTGAAGGCTTATCAATTGTAATTCACCTATACTTTGATCATGTCGAACCAGTGTGTCACGTTGAGATACTGTTCTGAAGCTAGAGGCGTTATTATCGAAGGTGTACTCTTTGATTGGGAGTACAATTCGAAGGCTTCTTAGATGCTTGAGCGCTGAAGTGTCGAATGTATTAGGCTTGATCGTCTCGGCCCGTGTATATTCTGTTGATTCGGCATTCCGCTGCGATAGCGGGATTCAACACTTGTGCAGACATCAGAGATTTCTGATACGCATGGACATTCCTACAAGTCTGTGGAGAAATGCCCAAAGTGTTATTTTCGATGCTTCCGTCATCTCTCAGTAGTGAATGTCTCGGTGAGATGCTCGATTCGAAGCGGTGTCAGATTCAACCACTTGGTGAAATACTAATGCGGTGAAGCTACCATTCATGACGTATTGCAGAGTTGCTAACAGAATTGAGTCCCCATGCTAGGATAACATGTGAGGAAATAAATGGCATAAACATGGAAGGAATGAGACTTGCATGAGTGCGGAACCTCTTGATGAATGTCTATGCATCTTTCGCAGGTTCTTGCTTCAACCTCGTCAAAGTTTACCAGCGGCTCTCAGGGTTTTCAGTGGAACGATGTTGATGACGGTGTCAACATCGATCAATATTCTTTCGAATTCATTTCCTCTGAGATGGACTGGTAAGCAGTCCCCAGTCGTGCATCTCCTTGTTTGTGGATGAAGGTTCAAGGAGTATTTCCGAGATGGATGGACGTCTGACACAATGTAATTTGGTGCTTTGAACATGTCTTTCCCCTGAGATTATTCATTTCTTCTTCAGTTGGTTGTCTCCTGATGAATGTCAATTTGGTTGCACCATCTTGAATCCAGACTTTTAGTAACTCGATCACTTCTTCAATGAGAAGAGAGAAGTTTGATTATTTCTGATCATTTCCTTGTTTGTTGATGCAGGGTTGAGGTTTGTGCATTTCAGGATCGGTTATCCTTTCTTTGCGCTTTCGAAGGATCCTAAGAGATTGGAAAAGTATGCTTCAGCAACAACGTTCATGGAACGTTGGAGGTTGTATTGTCTGTTGAAGACATGCTGAGTATCACGAGGTTCTCAGTCTAGGCCTTTCTCTTTCCAGTAAAGCATGCGCGGTAGTTACTGATTGCTTGGATGCTTCATGAAGTTCTGAGAAAGTATGGAATCGCAGATTCTCCAACAAGGCTCTGTAGATTGGGATCATTATGTTGTGTTCATGCTCTCCAAATGCCTCCATGAATCGAAAGATGTGTTCTCGAGCGTTCCTTGTTCCGTTGTGGTGTGGACCTTGGGGAAGTGTAGATCTTCGGGAGAGGAATATTTTGCGTATCAGAAGGATATGGAAGTTGATGACGATGAATCGGTGCCTTGTATTTTCATTGATCCTCTATAAAGCGTTCCAGGACTTCACGGGTGATGAAGCCTACAGGTTCCTTCGTTGGTAGTCTGCATCCTTGTGGACTTCATCATCGTCTACTACATGGATTCGAGTGGCTTCAGGATCAGCAGTAGAAGATGTTTCTTTGGCCTTTTCTTTCTCTTGAGTTTTCTCTAAAATCTTGTCAGTGAGAGTCTTGAGAAAATTGAACAGCTCCTTCTGTGTTGCAGCCATGTCAGTCTGATTTTTGGCAAGGGTTTCTTGCACCTTCATGAGATCAACTACGGTAGGAGGATTCTCCATGACTTCCTCAGGACGTCGGCCGAAGAGAGGATGATTTTTGTTGTTGGTGTGAGGAGGAGTAGTATCACCACCATCGTTGTTGGAAGCGGGAATGTTTTTCGGAATATCTTCATTGTTATCGTTGTTGTTAGTGCTAACATCGTTTGAATTTGTAATTAACCCATACCTAAGACCAACCATTTTGCGAGAATGTGAGATTGCAACCGAGAGATTAATCTCCCACTGTGGTCGCCAATCTGTGGATAGGGAAAAATGAGTCGCCGGTTTTTTGGGAAGTGAAGAGACGAGCGTGCTGTCGAGACTCCTCAGCCGGGCAAAATATTAATCCTCACACAGATGCATCACTACAAAGGGGGTGCTTAGATTCGGGAAATCAATCTGTAGGTTTCCGGCCTAAACCAAGCCAATGGTCGTTCCAGAGCCAATTCGGTCGCAAAGAGGGAGATGGGTTGATCTGTAGGACGGAAGCTGAGAATTGTGTAGGATCAATGATGATCGAGGATTGTGGGTGTGTTGAAGGTTTCTGCAATATTGGTGAACTACTGAAGTTGAAATCTGTGAATGAGTTTTTATCGAGTTTTTGACAGATGATGATGATAATCGATTTCTTGTCTGTGTCCTCGAATTTAGACTTATTTATATTGCAAGAATGATGTACCACTGATCCCTGTAAGTGTGACGGTTTCTTGAGTGAAAGAGTGGGAAAGTGGGAGATCGTGGTAAAGTCAGTTCCACGTTGTGTGGAGACTTGATTGATCGTGCACCCACTACTTTGCTAACTCCTTCAACCTTTTACACGACTTACGCACATTTCTCGTTGTGGATGAATCCACGTGCCGTAGACCGCCAGACCAAAACCCTAAGTGATATCCCCCATTTGTGACGTGATTGATTTCTCACGAATCGTGGAGTCTGCAAGGAAGATGTGTATTAGTTAGTCAGTTGTTGACTAATTAGACAATGGGTCTAGGTTTGTTGAATCGAGCATAAGTGGTGAATGCTCAGCGATTCATGGATTGAACATTTAATTCCCTGAGATGTCAATGAATTACTGACCAGAGCGACTGAGCAAGTATTGCTCAACTCGACGAATTGCTGAATATTAAGAGTTTGATGAGCAACTGAGCAAGTATTGCTCAATTCGACGAATTTGATAATTTTGACGTGCAACTGACCAGGTGTTGCTAAATTCAAAAAAATACTGAATATTGGTAATTTGACGTGCAATTGAGAAAGTGTTGCTCAATTCGACAAACTACTGATGAATTACTGAATATTGATGGTTGGATCAATATTCGAGCAACTGAGCAAGTATTGCTCAATTCGATAAATTATTTAATGGTGCCGTGACCCAATAAAATATTAATCAAAAATATTGGTGAATTACCGAATATTATAAATTTGGATGTTGATTGCTGAATCAACATAATTTTGTGTTTGAACTTGCTCAGAATGGTGATTCGTGGAGCGTTTGTTCGAAACCCTAATTTTTGATCAATCCTTCAACAATTGGTGAATTCCTGAAAATTGGTCATGAGTGAAGAGGTACCGACCACATGGGATGATGAGCGTCCATGTGGTTCCCAGTGCTCGAGTGAGCACGCACCAGGGTTCTCAGTCAGTTTGAGGGTTGGTGGAAGAACGATGATTAAATGCCGGTTTCATCATTTATTGAAATATTGTTGGATTCATCATTAGATGATAAAAACTAGAGATGAGAGATAGGGACTGACCAAGAGAGCATGGTACCGGTTCTTGGTGATCACGGGACCAGTTGTTGGTCATTTGAAGGATTCCCCAATTGGTTGGAGAGAGTTCGGGCCCAGTATGAGCAATTGAGCAAACTAGGTCAGAATTATGAAAACATGTGGGACCGGCTTTGTGCAAGCCCTAGGAATGACTCTGGTCGGTCATGAAGGCATGCACGTGTTGTCGTGGTGTCCGTGTTTCCATACTGAGAGTTTCAGTATTTTCTGATGCGCGTTCGAGCAACATCGTGAATTTTCAGAAGAGTTTCATCTTGACTGAGAATTCTCGATTTTTTGTTGGAATGAGCATGTATGCTCAATCCATCAATATTTTGAAAATATTAAAATAAAAGTGTTTTAATATTTAAAATTTTCGTGAGAGGCTATCCAGTCGTGTGACCATGTTGGCTTTTGGTTTTTAATGATTTGAGCAATATTTGAGAAAATATGAAGAAATCATGAATTTTGCTCAAACCCAGGAGTTTCATGAATTGAGGAAAATAATAATTATGAAAGATTAGGGATTGCGAGTTGTGGGACCGACCACGGCTAGGGCATGGCCGTCCGGCTAGGTTGCCCGGTCCCGCACAACTTTTTCTATTTTATAATATTATTTTTCATGAATCCTTGAAGTTATGGAGAATCCACGATTTTTTGTTGAAACGGAGTAGTTTCATGAGATTAGAGAATAATAATTATAAAAAGCTAAGGATTGTGAGGTGTGGGACCGACCACAGCTCGGGCATGGCCGGCCGGCTGTGTTGCTCGGTCCCGTACACCTTTCCTTATTTTATAATATTTTTCGTGAATCCACGAAGTTATGGAGAATTCACGAGTTTTGCAAAAACAAGGAAAGTTGCTAAAACCAAGGAGTTTCCATGAGTTCATGAAATAACAAAGAATAAAGAAAATAATGGGAGAGGCATGGACCGACCATGGCTAGGTCATGGTCGGCCGGCCGGCTGGTGGGCCCACCCTGAGCGCTCTTATTATTTTATTATTATTTAATGTTTTCTCCTATTTTGTGAAGGATTCCTCGTTGTTTCATATTTTTGGACGCTCGTTCTTGCATCATTGTCGAGTACACTCGCACAATTTTTGTGGGGATTACTCAGTGATGGTCCAGATGCCCGGTTATTGAGTATTTATTACTAATTTATGAAATTCAGTGGAGAATAATTCATGAAACTAAGTAATAAAAATGAATAGTTGTTTATTATGATCAGCTGTGGATTCAACTACGAATTCAGAATAATAGAACAAGCATTACCATCCTATGGGATCGTGGATTCGACCATAGAATCGGAGTAATTAAAATTATCTACTACCACTTTATGAGATCAGTGGATTCGATCATGAAATCGGAGTAATGAGATAGTACAGTTGTTTTATTGCTATTCTATGAGATCAAGTCGTGGATTCGATCATAGAATCGAAGCAATTGTCATTGCCGTTCCATGTGATCAGGCAATGGATTCGACCATGGAATAGGAGCAATTTTTTATTGCCATTCCATGGGATCAGGCCGTGGATTCGACCATGGAATATGAGCAATTGTTATTTCCATTCCATGGAATCAGGCCGTGGATTCGTCCATGGAATAAGATCAATTGTTATTCCTATTCTATGGGATCAGGCCGTGGATTCGACCATGGAATAGGAGCAATTGTTATTGCCATTCCATGTGATCAGGCCGTGGATTCGACCATGGAATAAGAGCAATAATAGATCATTCTGGGAATTCAGTGGTGAATGTCACGGCATAATTAATCTATTGTAGAAAAGATATTAGCCAGTTAAAGCGTCACATCCATTCTGAATGGTGCATAGTCAGGGAGTCACGGTGTTGTTTACGACCTGAAGGCGTTATTGCTCTCAATCTACGAAGAACCGCCTGAATCTATACACGGCCTCTCCACATAGTCAGGAAACGGTGAGTGTCACCGACATCCTGAAGGCGTCCGCCGCCTAACTATTCTTCTATGTGGATGTGGGTCTCTCTCATGCAGTCAGGGAACATTGAGTGTCACCGACGTCCTGAAGGCGTTAAACTCTCAATCTACGGAGAACCGCCCAATTATGTTATTCTACATAGAGGTCATGATGAAATGCCAGGGATCGAATTGCTCAGCTGATGGGGTTTTTCGAAAAAATATTCATCATGGCTTCGTAAAATATGAATCGTTGCATGCCTGAAAGCCGTGTCAAAAACATGCCTCATGATTTTTCGGTTTTGCCCTTTGTTGAAAATCCACCATCAACAGTAGGATTTTGCTACGTGTGGCAAGTTAAAATCAAGAGGCTTGCCGCAGGAAAATAGCATGTGAGGCTATTAGGCTCGTCTTGGCTGTCGCCTAAAACTTGCCACAAGTCTGTTAGTTCAGTGGCGAACTTCGATGGTTGAGATCGCATCTCATGAGGAAGGGTATCCGTTGATTATGACTACCTTGTGTTGGCGCCTGATAATGGCGCAATGGCGTTTTGGTCTACGCCAGTGGCAATGTGGCATGGCTGGCATGGCTCGTGCATGCCAGTGGCACGGTGGTGCAAGTGGCGCCTGGCGTATCCATGGCTACTAGATTTAGGCGGCTGGCCTAAAACTTGTCACAAGCTTGTCATCTCAGTGACGGACTTGGATGGCTGAGATTGCATCTCATGAGGAAGGGTAGACGTCGATTATGGCTACCTTTTGTTGGCGCCTGATAATGGTACAGTGGCGTGGTGGAGTGCCCGCGACACGATAGTGTAAGTGGTGCCTGGCGTAGCCATGGCCACTGAAATTTTGGCACGTTGGTGTTAGACTCAAACGTGGCGTGGAAACATTAGTTTTAATGGACACATTGATCCCCATGTTCTGTGGAACATTGTTTGGCTCGGTTGGTGTGGCAACTTTGCCTAAATTAGGTTTTGGCATGTCGAAACCCTAATTAGCATATATGGCATGTAGCATGTGGTAGGTGGCCGCGGCATGGCATTTTATACAAACGATGCCAGAGTCATGCTGGAGGAGCCATTGGCAGGCCACCATGTAGAAACGGCCACAGGAACAAATATTTCCACGAGTGGCCATGGTGTGACGCCTTTTTTAGGGTTTCCTAAATCCGTACGGCTTGCGACATGTTGCGGGCCCGAGGTGACATAGTTTTGGGTCACGATTAGAAATTAGGGTTTTATCCACCGCCACTAGAGCATGGACGCACCTAGGGTTCAGGCTAGCCAAATTGAAGTCCATTGTGAAGATGGTCACGCACGGAGAGTGGGTTGGCAAGTTTTGGAATGCTATCGCGGTAAGTGGCGCGTTTGGCATGTGCACTTGGCATGTCTGTTTGGCGTGTGCAATTGGAATGATTTTGGCATGTTTGGCATGCCGTTAGTATGTTGGCATGGTTTTGGGAAGCCAACTTAGTATGGCGACCTCTTGACACAATTTACACCTTTTTAAGGCTGTAGCAGGTTTAGAGCAACCTGATTGGTCAATAAAAGTAGGGAGCCGGCCAAGCATGGGCGTGGCTACCCTTTTGGTGCGTGTGGCAGGTTTAATGCGACCTGATTGGTCGATGGGGGATAGGGCCGGCAAGTATGGGCCCAGTCACAACTCGTGGGAGTGTGGCAGGTTTAAGGCGACCTGATTGGCCGGCAAAGGAGCAGAGCCGATTAGGTAACATGGGGCGTGGCCAAGTGGCGCCGGCTGGCTTGTGGTGCGGCCACGCTTCCTCTCATTGTTGATCGTTCCCCGAGGCTCCGCTACTCTTTGTTTTCTGATTTTGGGCAGGAATCTGCACCTATTAATCCGCGGTGGACAATTGCTTAGTTGCTTAAGCGTAATTTCGACCAACGAGGTTTAATATATTGCGCAGGGCGCAAAAATCCTAATTTTTCAAATTAGTCAGGTTCATGAGTTTTTTGTGAGTTATCACAAAATTAATTGGATTTTGTGTGCTGCCACAAAATTCCTTATTTACAGAGTGCAGTGTGCTTCCTGTCTGAGCGTTTTGTGCAATGTCCTTAACTTTGGTACTTGTAAATCCGTGCTACTCTGCTGCGAGTGAACACAAATCCGTCATTCCATACCGATATTAAGGGTTTTGCCGGGGAACATAACACATGAAAAGTACTCAGTGAATCTTATATTAATGATTAATATAAGTAGGGCGCCGAAATTTACAGAACATATGGGATGGTTGCTACATGCGCCAGTCTGGATAAATTTCATGTAAATATCTTGAACGGCTCAATAAATATGCCAGTGGAGAGGTTAACACTTGTTAGAGCATAGCTTGGTCAACCTCGCATGCGTTTCTATATCAAGCATGTTTGTCAATGTTAGTGATCAAAACTATGAGTCTTGATTTCTAGTCTATTATAGCTAAGTCTCGGACTAGGATGGAAAAGTGTAGTTGAGCTCAAGGACTTCATGGCGTTTCATCATACAACAACAAAGATCTACTCAAGGAACCGTGGAACTTCATCAACAAAAAGGTATGTGGAGACTTGAACTTATCTATCACTCAAAAGTCGATCTATTTTATCTCCTACTTCTTATGAGACAAAAAGTCGTATGCTATATAGACTGGATCATACCCATTTGATATTTCGAGCTGAGTATTCACTACTTATGTTTTTCTCGAAATCGTGTGTTGGTAAAGCATTTCGCTTTGATCAAGTTTATCTTCACCTAGTGACGAAAGTCATGAAAAGTTTCAATTACTTTGAGAATTGCTCTGACGTGAAACGGTCTGTAAATAACGGATATATAACGTCCGCGAACCCAGTCCTCGAACTCAGTCCGCGAACTGACGGAAGTTCTCTTGCCGAGAATTTCTGCTGGGATTTTACAAAAACTCGTTTGCAAATTTAGTCCGCGAACTGGCGGAAGTCTTTTTGCCGAGATTTTTTTGCTGAGTTTGGAAAACTCTGCCGGTTGCCTTAAGTCCGTGAACTTGTTTGTGAGCTTAAGTGGTTATGATCTAAAGATGTGCTCTGAACATGAAACTTAAATTACTAAGGAATGCTTTATGCAAACCGTGGCTATAAAGTTCATGAGCCGATTCATCGAATCGAATCATCTTTGTTTCAATTGTGTCTTGTGAGTCAATTGAATTAGTTATGGTGAAGAAGAACAAGGTTAATATGAAATGCTCATATGGTTAACCTTTTGGGTTACTATGTTGAACCAACATACACGTACACGTTTGGGCATGGTTTTCACAAACCCGGTAAACGTCTACCCAAGTGTGTGCGACAAGCTAAGTTTTCGATCTAACGGTTGAGAAATATTAGCTTGAATCTAAATCAGGTTTTCATCTAACGATGAATATGGATTGTTTTGTAACTAAGGCAAAGCCCTGATTTGAAGGCTATATAAAGGAGACATCTAGCATTGTGCAAAACTAATCCCTACACGTCTGTGTGATACTAGTGCGCACGCTAGAGTCTATTCTCCTTTAACCTTTGGTTTTCTTCTCTTAAACCAGGTTAACGACTTAAAGACTTCATTGGGACTGTGAAGCCAAACCGATACTACTTTTATCGTAGTTGTGTAATCTGTTCTTGCATCTTCTATCGTACGAGTACAATCTTTGATTGGCTTGAGATCGTGAGAGTTCTCTGATAGGAAAGATAAAAAAGTCGCAAATATCTTCGTCTCACTGTTTGTGATTCCTCGACAAGCCGCTTGTGTAGTCAAGAAGGATTGTTGAGAGGTGATTGATTAATCTAGGTTGTTCTTCGGGAATATAAGACCGGATTATCAACTGGTTCCTGTTCACCTTGATTTTATATCTTAAGATGGAACAAAACCTAGGTTTTTTTCTGTGGGAGACAGATTTATCCTTTGATAGACTTTTCTGTGTGAGACAGATTTGTTTATTATCAAGTCTGCGATTTTGGGTTGCAGCAAATCTTAGTTGTGGGTGAGATCAGCTAAGGGAATCAAGTGCGCAGTATCCTGCTGGGATCAGAGGCGTAGGAGTACAACTGTACCTTGGACCGGTGGGAGACTGATTGGGGTTCAACTATAGTCCATTCCGAAGTTAGCTTGGAGTAGGCTAGTGTCTGTAGCGGCTTAATACAGTATTTATTCAATCTGGACTAGGTCTCGGGGTTTTTCTGCATTTGCGGTTTCCTCGTTAACAAAACTTCTGGTGTCTGTGTTATTTCTTTTCCGCATTATATTTTATATAATTGAAATAATACAGGTTGTGCGTTAAAGATCATCAATTGGAAATCCAACCTTTGGCTGTTGATTGATATTGATTGATCCTTGAACATTTGTCTTTGGTACCGTCCAAGTTATCTCTCTTTGATAAAGACTCGCATATTTCCATTTGCTTGAGTAAAGATCAAATCGAGAGATTGAGATATAAACTCTTTGATATATCTTTTTATTGATTGATTCTAACTGTCTAGTTGATTCTCATAAAAAGTATATTGGAGTTTGTCCATACAGATTGCTAAGCGAAATATTGGGTGGTGTTGTTAGACCCACGCTTTTTCAACACTCATGGCTCTGTTTCCTTACAGAGTGACGTCACATTAGATGCAAGGTTTTACAATTTTAACCCTAAGCTAAAAACCACCATAAATATTAAGTCCCCTGCTTAGCTAGGAACAGTGTCATTGTTGCGGGGTAAGCATGAGATGGTGACAGACAAGGATAAAATCGAACCGACAAGTCATGAAGAGATTGTCAGGGAGATTTGGCTAACCTTTGTCAGGAGGCATGAAGAATCTGCGATCCTTGCATTGCCGGCTTTGCATAAGTTCGGTTTGGCCATGGGGTGTTGGCATCAGCGCTGCAACTTTGGCTAATGATCGGCAGAGGTGGCACTGCATCTTGGTCCGCGGCGGGCGCTGGCTGGCTAGGAAAGGTGAATGGCGCTGCTTTGGTTGGCTAGGTCAATGGCACTGGAAAGGTGGATGGCGCTGCTTTGGCTGGCTAGGTCAATGGCGCTGAAAAGGTGGATGGCGCTGCTTTGGCTGGCTAGGTCAATGACGTTGGAAAGGTGGATGGCGCTGCTTTGGATGGCTAGGTCAATGGAGCGGGAAGATGGCGCTGGCTAGGTCATGGAATGGAAGGGATGGTTGCTGACCTGGATGCCAAACCCTAATTATCCCGTATATATAAGTATCTAATCCAGTTGGTATCCCGCGTTTGGAGCCTTAATACACGGCTGGTAAAAGGGTTTTCTTTCTCAGGCTTCACCTGGCAATACAGTGGTGAGTGTCGAGGAATTTGCGCGTCTCAATATTGAGAGGAAAACGTGTTGAGGCAGTATGCCTGACAACACAATAGTGGTGTTGAGGAATGTATACGTCTCAACACCAAGAGGAGTGTGTGTTGAGGAAGCATGCCTAACAACACAGTGGTGAGTGTTGAGGAATTTGCACGTCTCAACACTAAGAGGAAAGATGTGTTGAGGCAGCATTCCTCGAAACACAATAGTGGTGTTGAGGAATTTGCACGTCTCAACACCAAAAGGGGTGTGTGTTGAGGAAGCATGCCTAGCAACACAATAGTGGTGTTGAGGAATATGCACGTCTCAAGACCAAGAGGAGGGTGTGTTGAGGAAGCATGCCTAGAAACACAGTGGTGAGTGTTGAGGAATTTGCACGTCTCAACACTAAGAGGAAGGATGTGTTGAGGCAGCATGCCTGGAAACACAATAGTGGTGTTGAGGAATTTGCACGTCTCAACACCAATATGGGGTGTGTTGAGGAAGCATGCCTAGCAACACAGTGGTGAGTGTTGAGGAATTTGCACGTCTCAACACTAAGAGGAAGGATATGTTGAGGCAGCATGCCTGGCAACACAATAGTAGTGTTGAGGAATTTTCAAGTCTCAACACCAAGAAGAGGGTGTGTCGAGGAAGCATGCCTAGCAGCACAGTGATGAGTGTTGAGGAATTTGCACGTCTCAACACTAAGATGAAGGATGTGTTGAGGCGGCATGCCTGGCAACACAATAGTGGTGTTGAGGAATTTGCACGTCTCAACACCAAGCGGAAGGATGTGTTGAGGCAGCATGCCTGGAAACACAATAGTGGTGTTGAGGAATCTGCACATATCAACACCAAGAGGGTGTGTGTTGAGGAAGCATGCCTAGCAACACAATAGTGGTGTTGAGGAATTTGCATGTATCAACACCAAGAGGAGGGTGTGTTGAGGAAGCATACCTCGCAACACAGTGGTGAGTGTTGAGGAATTTTCCCGTCTCAACACTAAGAGGAAGGATGTGTTGAGGTAGCATGCCTGGAAACACAATAGTGGTGTTGAGGAATTTGCATGTCTCAACACCAATAAGGGTGTGTGTTGAGAAAGCATGCCTGGCGACACAATAGTAGTGTTGAGGAATTTGCACGTCTCAACACCAAGAGGAGAGTGTGTTGAGGAAGCATGCCTAGCAACACAGTGGTGAGTGATGAGGAATTTGCACGTCTCAACACTAAGAGGAAGGATGTGTTGAGGCAGCATGCATGGCAACACAATAGTGGTGTTGAGGAATTTGCACGTCTCAACACCAAGAGGGGGTGTGTTGAGGAAGCATGCCTAGCAACACAGTGGTGAGTGTTGAGGAATTTGCACGTTTTAACACTAAGAGGAAGGATGTGTTGAGGCAGCATGCCTGGCAACACAATAGTGGTGTTGAGGAATTTGCACATCTCAACACCAAGAGGAGGGTGTGTTGAGGAAGCATGGATAGCAACACAGTTATGAGTGTTGAGGAATTTGCACGTGTCAACACTAATATGAAGGATGTGTTGAGGCGTCATGCCTGGAAACACAATAGTGGTGTTGAGGAATTTGCACGTCTCAACACCAAGAGAAAGGATGTGTTGAGGCAGCATGCCTGGTAACACAATAGTGGTGTTGAGGAATTTGCACGTCTCAACACCAAGAAGAGGGTGTGTTGAGGCAGCATGCCTGACAACACAGTAGTGAGTGTTGAGGAATTTACACGTCTCAACACGAAGGGGAAAGGTGTGTTGAGGTAGCATGCCTGGCAACACAATAGTGAGTGTTGAGGAATTTACACGACTCAACACTAAGAGTAAGGATGTGTTGAGGAATCATGCCTAGCAACACAATTGTGAGTGTTGAGGAATTTACACGTCTCAAAACTAAGAGGAAAGGATGTGTTTAGGAAGCATTCCTAGCAACACAGTAGTGAGCGTTGAGGAATTTACACGTCTCAACACTAATAGGAAAGGATGTGTTGAGGAAGCATGCCTAGCAACACAGTAGTGAGTGTTGAGGAATTTACACGTCTCAACACTAAGAGATTTAAAACTTATTTGATATGCCTAATAGATATAAAACATTATTTTAAGGATAGTTACTTAGCTCTGTCTCCGCTAGGTATGTCCTTCGCGCATGACTGGGCTTTAGGTGTATCAGGATCTCCCGTGAGTAAGCAGCGTGACAAAAGTCCCCATGTGTAATTATCTTGAGCTTATATCCTCGTGGAAGATGTGCTTCCATTGCATTCGCTAGTAAGGCACTGACTGCGTTTAAACTTCTAAAACTGGAGGAGGCTTCAGTCCCCAAGTGTAGCTTACTTTGATTGTACAACCTTGAATCCACGCCTATGTGATTTGATACAAGTTTATCGTACTCTCCTGGATGGATGCTTGGAACATCACATGGATGAAATATTCTTTGTAGTGGTTGTTTTTATGGCGAAGCTCAAATGAGAAGCAACGGTTCTTGGCAGCAGCTGTGATCATAAGAGATTTGGCTGGCTGCGATCACAATCCTTGACAGGGAGGAGTGGAGGCTACGGGAACGAACCTTGGTAGGAAGGAGTGGCGTCTTCTGGAGAGAACGTTGAATCGGCTTCTAGAGCAAAAGTTGAATAGGAGCGGCTGCTGTAGGTGAGACGTTGAAGTGGCTCCTGGAGCGAAACGTTGAAGCGGAGCGGCTTCTGGGGAGAACGTTGAAGCGGCTCCTGGAGTGAAACGTGAAAGTGGAGCGGCTTCTGGAGAGAAACGTTGAAGAGGAACGGCTTCTGGAGGTGAGACGTTGAAGCGGCTCGTGGAGCGAAACGTTGAAGCAGAGCGGCTTCTGGAGAGAACGTAGAAGAGGAGCGGCTTCTGGAGCGAAAAGTTGAAGCGGCTCTTGGAGAAAAGTTCGAAGCGCCAACGAAACACGGATGAGAGCTTGAAAATACATCTCGGTGCTGCACCTTGGAGAAATAAAAAAATCTCACACACATGCTTTATCATAGATTACATGGTTTTGTGAACAGAGGCCCCAGAAAGCATTAATGCACAACTCCACCAATTGATGTTCGGTCACATTTGGTTTATGAGAATCTAATGCCCGAATTCTGAATCCCTTTACTAATCATTCAGATGTTCATTCTTTCGCTCCTTTTGAGTTGTGTCCATGTCCGTCTGAGCCTTAGCAAAAAGTTCTTGTATTTCTATCAAATCAGCAATGGTAATAGGGGATCGGCTTCCTCTGGCTCCCCAAGTTTCTCGTCCTGATGGTGGAGTAGCAGCGGCTCTGGTGATGGTTGGAGGTGTCACACTTGAAGAAACGTTGGGGGTGGTGGCAGCGGCTCTGGCTCAGGTGACTGGAGGTGTAAGCCACTGGTGTTGACAGGTGGCGTGTTAATGCCACTGGAAGGAACGTTAATTAATACCGAGAGTAATTTCAGCGCTAGTTTTTCAGGGTTTGTTGCTGATCCGTACCTGAGTTCTACCATCTTGAGAACGAGATTGAAAAATTAAATTTGGAGATTGGAAATTGATACTGCAACCGAGAGATTAATCTCCCACTGTGGTCGCCAATTGTTTATGGGTGAAAACTGCTTCTGTCGATTTTGGTAATTTTGTGTGGATGAGAAACGAGTCTAAACCCTAAATAATGCACTGCACTGGAGTAATTTTGATTCGAGAGATCAATCCGTACAATCCTTGCATAAACCAAGAAATGGCCGTTCCAGGCTTGCTTCAGTCACAAAGTGGAGGAGAAGGGTTGGTCTTAGGGAGGGAAGCGAAGAAAGTGTTAAGACCAGAATCGTTGATTCTGAAGGTGTGGTTGTTTACAACTTGGATCAGAAAGTAGAACTGGCTAGCAGAATGGAAATCTATCAGGTAATTTCTGGATACTGCGTTGTTCTCTGACCAAAACTTGTTGTTCGGTAAAAATAGGTGAAACCTATTTATACAAGTCGTAATAAAACGTACCCTGGTCTCGTAGGAAGTGGAAACGATTGAGTGGTGGAAGAGTAACGTGTAACGTCAGGAATTATGCTTCCATAATGAAGGAGGTGGATCCGTTTACACCATTACTTCTTGCCATTACTAATCCCCCCGCTTTATGACACTTTCTTGTACCGGGCGTATTGCACGCCGCACGCTGTAAACAGCCAGACCAATACCCTAATGAGCATCCCCTAGTTTGTGACATGTTTGATGTCTCGAGTGTTTTCGTGGAAAACATGTAGCATTTTCCTACGTGTGGAAAGTTAAAATCAAGAGGCTTGCCGCAGGAAAATAGCATGTGATGCTATTAGGCTCGTCTTGGATGGTCACCTAAAACTTGCCACAAGTCTGTTAGTTCGGTGGTGAACTTCGATGGTTGAGATCGCATCTCATGAGGAAGGGTAGCCGTTGATTATGGCTTCCTTGTGTTGGCGCCTGATAATGGCGCAGTGGCGTTTTGGTGTACGCCAGTGGCAATGTGGCATGACTGGCATGGCTCGTGCATGCCAGTGGCACGGTGGTGCAAGTGGCGCCTGGCGTAGCCATGTCCACTAAATTTAGGCGGCTGGTCTCCTAAAACTTTCCACAAGCCTGTCATCTCGGTGGCGGTCTTGGATGGCTGAGATTTCATCTCATGAGGAAGGGTAGTCGTCGATTATGCCTACCTTCTGTTGGCGCCTGATAATGGTACAGTGGCGTGGTGGAGTGGCTGGCATAGTTTGTGCATGCCAGCGGTACGATGGTGTAAGTGGTGCCTGGCGTAGCCATGACCACTAAAATTTTGGCACGTTGGTGTTAGACTCAAACGCGGTGTGGCAACATCAATTTTAATGGCCACATTGATACCCATATGTTCTGTGGAACATTGTTTGGCTCGGTTGGCGTGGAAACTTTGCCTAAATTAGGGTTTGGCATATCGAAACCCTAATTAGCATATATGGCATGTAGCATGCGGTAGGTGGCCGCGGCATGGCATTTTATGCAATCAATGCCAGAGTCATGCCAGAGGAGCCATTGGCAGACCACCATGTAGAAGCGGCCACAGGAACAAATATTTCCATGAGTTGCCATGGTGTGGCGCCTTTTTTAGGGTTTCCTAAATCCGGATGGCTTGCGGCATGGTGCGGGCCCGAGGTGACATAGTTTTGGGCCACGATTAGAAATTAGGGTTTCATCCACCTCCACTAGAGCATGGTCGTGCCTAGGGTTCAGGCTATCTAAATTGAAGTCTGTTGTGAAGCTGGTCACGCACGGAGAGTGGGTTGGCAAGTTTTGGCATGCTATCGCGGTAAGTGGAGCATTTGGCATGTGCACTTGGCATGTCTGTTTGGCGTGTGCGATTGGCATGATTTTGGCATGTTTGGCATGCCGTTAGTATGTTGGCATGGTTTTGGGAAGCCAACTTAGTATGGAACCTCTTGACAAAATTTTCACCTCTTTTAAGGATGCAGCAGGGTTAGAGCAACCTGATTGGTCAATGAAAGTAGGGAGCCTGTCAAGCATGGGCGTGGATACCCTTTTGGTGCGTGTGGAAGGTTTAATGCGACCTGATTGGTCGATGGGTGTAGATGGGGAAAAACGATTTGCTGGTTTTTACGGAATTGAGGAGACGACCGTACGGAGGAGACTCCTTGAACCGAGCGAAATGTTCAACCTCACAAAGATGCACTGCAAGAAGGGGGTGCTTTAAGTTCGGGAGATAAATTTGTAGGACTCCTGCCTAAACCAAGACAATGGCCGTTCCAGAGTCAATTCAGTCACAAGAGAGGATGGGTCGGTCTGTAGGAGGTAAGCTGAGAAATGTGTGAGATCAATGGTGATCGAAGATTGTAGGTGTGTTGTATATTCTGCGTAAAGAAATAAGATAAGCTCTTATTTATTGAGCTTGCTCTGTTGAGAGTAATTGCTCAGACGTTGAGTTGTTAATCTCGTGTTGTCTGTTCGACGAAAGATTGTCTTGTTTTCAATCATGATTCAGAGACTTATTTATATTGCTAGAATTGTAAACACTTTGATCCCCTGAAGTGTGACAGTTGCTGGAGTCAAAGAGTGGGGAAGTGGAAATCGTGTTAAAACCAGTTGCTTATCGTGCGGAGACTTGGTTGATTTTCTACCCACTACTTTGTTAACTCCTTCAACTGATTACACGACTTGCTCACATTCTCATCGTGTGTATGAACACACGTGCCGTAGACCGGCATACCAAAACCCTAGTTAATATTTCCCCATGTAACACGATTGATGTCTTGTGATTGTGGAGTCTGCAAGGCATACGTGTATTTAGTTAGTCAGTTGCTGACTTCATGGGACGATGAGTCCTTGTATTGCTGAGTCGAACGTGATTTACAAATGTTCTGAGACTCATGAATTGAACGTATCTGTTGAGACAGAGGTATGATTCTCAAGTAAATGTTGATAGCTAAGGTGAGCAAATATTGCTCATTCGATGGATTTTTGAATATTGATGACTGAACCAATATTCCTTAGTCTGAGCAAATATTGCTCATTTGAGCAAGTGTTGCTCATTTGATGAATTATTGGTAGCATGACCAAGTAAAATATTATTTTAAGATACTGGCAACTGAACCGAGTATAATTAATAAAATGTTGATCATGGGATCATCGTAAAATTATTAGTGTTTGAATCTGCTCAGAATCATGTTTTTGCAGAGCTTTGGATTCGAAACCCTAATTTTGATCAATTGTTGATCAATTGACGATTTATTGAAAATCAACCACGGAGTGAAGGAGGGACCGACTACATGGGATGATGGATCGACCATGTAGCGCCCAGATGCTCGAGTAAACAAAACACCAAAGTCTCTTGAATACCGGTTGGTGAAAAGATGATTAAATGCTGGTTTAATCATTTATTCAAACAATGTTCGTCTAAACCTTAGGTGATAAAACCTAATAAATCATGAAGAGATGAAGGACCGACTAAGGGGTCATGAAAACCGGACCTGATTGGTCACGGGATCGACTGACGATCGTTTTATGAAATTCCAAAACTGTTTGGAAGAGTTTGAACCTAATGTGAACAAATTAGGTCAAATGATGAAAGTATGTGGGACTGGCATCTTGCAAGCCAAAGAGCCAACCTTGGTCGGTCAAGGTAACATGCTCGCGTCTCCAAAGTTCCCTTGTCTCAGTCCTGAGAATTTTGATATTTTCTGATGTGCGTTTGAGCAACATTTTGAAAAAATATGAAGAAATCAAGGATTTTGCTGAAATCGAGGAAACTTCATAAGATGAAGGAAATAATAATAATAATAAATTAAGGAATCATGAAGTGTGGGACCGGCTATGGCCACGGCATGACCGGCCGGCCAAAGAGCCCGGTCCCATGGCACTTTTCCTAATTTTATATTATTTTCATGATTTTAGGGAAATATCATGAAATCAAGGAGTTTGTGAAAACCAAGGAGTTTTGTTGAAATCAAGGAGTTTCCTTGAAGTGAAGGAATTTCCATGAGATGAAGGAAACAAATAATACTACTAATAATAAAATAAGGACGTGTGGGACCGGCTTGGGCATGGTCGGCCGGCTAGGGCCCGGTCCCGTGAGCTTTCCCTAATTTTATGTATTATTTCATGATTTGAAGGAATTTTCATAATTTGAAGAAAATATCATGAAATCAAGGAATTTTATGGAATGAAGGAAACATAAAAAAATAATAATAATAAAATAAGGGGCATGTGGGACCGGCTAGGGCATGACCGGCCGCCTAGGGCCCGCTCCCACGAGTTTCCCTAATTTTATGTTATTTTTCATGACTTGAAGGAAATATCATGAAATTAAGGAGTTTTCATGAGATGAGGGATATAATAATAAAATAATGAGGAATCATGAGGTATGGGACCGTCCATGACTAGGGCATAGCTGGCCGGCTAGTAGACACAGTCCCACAACACCTTTCCCAATTTTACATTACTTCCTTGATACGAAGGAAACACCATGAAACTGAGGAGTTTCCTTAAAACGAAAGATATTTGTTCAAATGAAGGGATTTTCATGAGATCAAGGAAAATAATAATATATGATAAACTACAGAATTGGGCGTGGGACTGGCCACGGCACGACCGACCGGCCAGTGGGCCCAGTCCTCCAGCGCCTTGATTAATATTTTATTATTTATTATTTTTTTCCTACTTTGCATAGGTTCATCGCTCCTTCGTAACCCCAATGAAGTCTTTAAATCGTTAATCTGGTTTTAGAAGAAGAAAACCAAAGGTTAAAGGAGAACAGACTCTAGTACGCAAACTAGTTTCACATGTAAGGTGTGGGGATTAGTTTTGCACAATACTAGATGTCTCCTTTATATAGTCTTTCAAATCAGGGTTTTGCCTTGGTAACAAAGCAATCAATATTCACCGTTAGATGAAAACCTGATTTAGATTCAAGCTAATATTTCTCAACCGTTAGATCGAAAACTTAGCTTGTTATACACAAATGAACTGCACGCTTCTAGGTTTGTTAACCGTACCCAAACGTGTACATTGTTGGTTCAACAATAGTTAACCAAAAGGTTAGCCATATGAGCATTTCATATCAACCATGTTCTTCTTCACCATAACTAGTTCAAATTACTCAAATGAACTAGTTAGAGAGTTGTTCAATTGCAAGGAAATCTTATGTAACTACACAAGACACAATTGAAGCAAAGATGATTTGATTAACTTGAATCGGTTCATGAACTTTTATAGCCACGGTTTGCAAACTGCATTCCTTAGTCTTTTTAAAGTTTAAGTTCAGAAATCATCTTCAGATATATAACCTTCTGAAGTTCGCACACTAGGTTCGCGGACTTAAGCAACCGGAAGAGTTTACAAACTCCAGCAGAAAATCTCGGCAAGAGACCTTCCGCCGATTCGCGGACTGGGTTCGCAGACTGGGTTCACGGACTGGTACTCATGCAACTAGTTTGTCAACTCCAGCAGAAATTCTCGGGTTTAAGAACTTCGGCAGTTCGCGGACTGATTTCGCGGACTTGGCACTTGCCGTTTTTCTGGTTCTCTTGATCAACAAAGTTCGAAAACTTTGGTTCAAGCAATAGGACTTATAAATAAATGTGTTTCCACAACAATGCTTATGTCCATCATTGGTTATGTAATCTAAACTCTCATTTCAATAATTGAAACATTCTTAGAGGACGTTATATAGTTGTTACGCCATTTCTCGTCAAAGCAATTTTCAAGATGATTGAAACATATCATGATTTTCGTCACTAGGTAAAGATAAACTTGGTCGAAGCGAAAAGCTTACCAACACATATTTCGAGATATAGATAGGCGAGGTATACTCGGCTCGAAATACCAAATGTGTATAATCTAAGTCTATATATATAACATGCGACGTTTTGTCTCAAGAAGTAGGAGATAGAGTAGATAGACTTTTGAGTGAAAAATAAGTTCAAGTCTTCACATACCTTTTTGTCGAGAAGTTCCACCGGTTCCTTAGGTAGTTCTTCTACTTGTACGATGAATCGACATGAAGTCCTTGAGCTCAACTACACTTTCTATCCTAGTCCGAGACTTAGCTATAATAGGCTAGAAATCAAGACTTATAGTTTTGATCGCTAACATTGACAAACATGCTTGAGATAGCAACGCATGCGAGTTCAACCGAGCAATGCTCTAACATATATATATATATATATATATATATATATATATTAAAAATCAAGACTTGAATTTTGTGTAATTATTAGAAGTAAACAATTATTTATGATGAAATAATTTTTTAGTTTTTCATAATTCAGTGATTAATGTTCACACAATGAAAGTGTTTATGATTTTATGAAAACCTGAGTTTTGCTCGTCTTTTGTAGATTTCGAGGAAACGAACAAGTTTTGAAGGGTTAACTCTTGCATCACAATCACTACTATTAGTAGAATCGTAAAAAGGTAAGAGTTGAGAATTACCATTTTTGTAGATGCTTGTTGAGTATTTACCATTTGCATGATTCCGTCATCTCGTCAAAGTTTGCATCATGTATGGACGACTGAAGTAGAATGTTATGTGAACCTTACAGCTATTTCGCAAGGATGTCTGATTCCCAAGCTAATGACGCCTCCAGAGATGATGCATGCATAGATAGTGATGCCTCTAGGGATGATACATGCATGGATGAAACTTCCATTGGCGAAGAAGAAGATGAAACACCAGGAATCAAGAATGTTCCAAACATAGGGGATGCGTTCTTTGTAGATCAAGGACCTGAAAAGCGTCTCAGAACTCCAGCATTTCGTCTTCTGATAAATCCTAGAGAGGTTACTCAGAAAAAGTTGGTGACTCCTCAGGCATCCATTCGGTCCTGTATTGAACGAGGATATTTTTCTGCATCAATCATTGAATTCAAGCTTTCTCGACGACCTTTAGATAATTTTTCTGGATGGGCGAGGTATATGTTGGGTTTTCCTTGCGTCCGAGCCAAGTTGCATGATGCTCAGATAATACGGGCTATCCAAGCTTTTGGAGACTTGTTCATTGCGCGAGGTATTGTAGAACTACTTGCTCGTTGGTGTATTCCAACTCATACCTTCATATGCGGATGGGGAGAGTTTACTATCACTTTAGAATATGTAGTTGCTTTGTTGCATCTCCCAATCACGGGTAACCTTCCTGAAGGTCTTTCTTCCTTAGAGGAAACTGCAATCTCTAACATCTTGGCAGCTGCAATGGAGGAGATCAATAAGGCATCCGGTATCAAAGGTTGTTATGCTCATTGGTTAATACATTGTTGTCCAGAGATGTATTTGAAGATACTGGAAATTTGTTGAAGTCGTTCGTGATTCCTTTTGCAATTAAGATGGCTCAGGGTGAGCAACTCCCAATAGGTAGTCTGTTCTTGGGTTCTTTGTACTCTAACTTAGACTCCTTGATCATAGACTCCAGCATCTCGAATGGTTTTATGAAGATTGAATATTATGCCAATACAATGTTTCTTAAAGCTTTGATGTGGAAACGTTTCAATAATTATGCACCTATTCCACGTACCATCTTGCAAGGATTGAATGCTGATGCTCGCCACGTTTTCTCTGAGAAGACCAATGCTAGGATCGTGCGCTGGTCCACAAAGCAACCTCGACTCAAGACTCGCTTCATTGATGTGTTAGACCGTGAATCTGAATTCAACTTTCACCCATGGGTGTCAGTTCCTTCTTATATTTCTCAGTTGACAACTTTCAATGATGAAGAGAGTATGGCTTTGAAATCTGGTGCTGATTTGAGTGACGACGAGAGGTCCTTTATGTTGAGTTGCACTCCTAGTCACCTGATATCAATAATGCATGGCGAATTCTTGGTGGAAGAATACAATATTGATAGAGCAGATCGGTAAATGGGTATGGATCAGTGTGTTCCGACTTTTCGAAGAAGGAAACCATCGGTTGAACATCTCATGACCCGTTTAGACCGCACACATGTGGAAGAAAGTGAATACTGGTTCCCTAGCTCTGAGCGAATTACATATGTAACTCCAGGTTACATAAACTTTTGGTATCAACAACTCAGGCGTTTACTCGATTTCGTGTCGGTTGATCAACCTTTGATGAAGGACCCTCCTTATGATGAGATGATTGCTACTCGACCAAGACTGAAGCATTTTCTTGGTGGTGATAAACGGAAAACATCTCCAGGATGTTCACAAGTAAGTATTCTTTGTGTAATTTTCATGAAATTATGATAATTGTGTTTTGATTATTGCATCAAAATTTTCCACAAGACGGTCGTAACGTAAGTCCTCAAATCGATGTAGACCTCTCAGAAAATGAAACAACTATTCATGGTGGAGAAGGCAGGAATAAGAATTATAAGATGGTACCTAACACCATAAAGTCCCCAGTGATCTCTTTGGTGAGTTGTCGATATTTCTTTCACCATGACTTCTTCTCACCCGTGTAATTAGGATCGCAAAACCAATGTTTGTTACTTTGTTACAGAATTTTACTCCATCAAGTATTGACGGTCTTCAGTTCTCTGCCACTGGGCAAACAGTTTCTGACTTGAGTGAAGAAGAGGCCGTAAGTATTTCTTCGTCTATCCAATTATGATGCTTTGTAGACAAAATGCTAATTGTTGAGAATATGTTCAGGAGTATGTCTCCATGGAGGTGGAGAGTACTGGTGATGTTCGTTCATCCTTGGAAAATGACGATAAAGAAAATTCTCAAAGCTCAAAACCGAATTAAAGTGACAGTGCTCTTGATGTTGACGCGGGTAATTCAGGCTCTTCGAATGCTTCAGAGACCACCCAAGTAAGTAGTTCCCTTACATTTAATCCATCAGAGCATAAAATTCAAGATTTATGAATGGGTGAATGAGAATTCATGTGTATATACGAAAAGTTTTGCCGAAATACGTCACCAGAAATTTCAGATCTTAGCCTTTTAGCAAAAATGTTGTATAATCTTCATACGATGTCGGATTTTCGCAATCTACCCATTAATAATATGATTTCAGGTGAATTTCCTTTCCTGTGGTTAAAAGCTGAATCAAGGTCTCTTCTTAGAGCTTCTGGCCCCACCATAAAAATATTGGTCAATAGAAATCTCAAGATTTCTCACACCACTGATATTTATTAGGGAACACCACCGAGTCTATATTAGGATATTTAGTAGTGAAAAATACTAGAACCCCCTACTATATGGGTTCAATATATACAAGCCCCACAAAATGGATCCTCCACTATCAACTCCACACTTTCAATTTTTAATATTTTTAGGCCCAAAACTTTAATTTTTGGGGCCAGGTTTTGAATTCTTCCGGATTGCTGACGTCAGCACCTTTTATAATAAATCTGAAAATACCATAATTAGCCTCCAGTATTTATAGCTGTTTTATACGGTAACAGAAACAGAAAATCAAATCAATTAGTTTTTCAGCTCTCTATTCTCTCTCCTCTCGTTGATTTTTTCTTCATAAACAAAATTAGGTTTTTTCTTCACACGAAATCGTTGCATTGAAGAACAAGAATTCGTTAGTTTGCTGTTGTGTTGAAGACGAGAGGAAAAACAAGGATTCGTTATTTTTTTCTCAATTTATTGATGCTATTCACTGAATTTTAGATCTGACGAGATTGAGACAATGCATTGAAGAACAACAAGTAGGTTTGATTCATCTTTTCTCTTTGTATCAAATAGGTTTGATTCATTAGTTTTTCCGATCGATTTGTTTGATTTCTATCTTCTACTGATTTTAGATTTTTGTTTTGTTTCGATTTTGTTTAGTCTGAGAAGAGGAAGAAGACATTTGGGAATAGAGAAATCAACATAGGTACAATTGTATTTTGGATCTAGTTTTCAATTCCATTGATTTTCGATTGTTACGATTTTGAACTAGTTTTTTAATTTTCTTATTTGGTTTTGTTGATGCTTACACAGGTTTGTTTGATACTGAGAAGAGGAATAGAAGAAACATTGTTTCAGAAGAAAGAAAACAACAAATCTAGGTAAGAATTTTATTTTGTTTTGATTTCAGATCTGTTTTCAAATTTTTTTTGAATTATTTGTTGTTCTTGCATGTTCGATCTGTTAATTTGTTGTTTACTTTTTGTTGATACTGAGAGGAGTATGAAGAAACAATTTTGTTTCAAAAGAAAAACTTCAAATTGATTTTAGACATGCTGTTTTTTTGTTACAGTATGTGTAACTTGAGGTTACACATATATATCATGTTGTATTTTAAGCATGTGTAAGGAAGATGCAGATGCTTTTTAGTTACAACATGTGTAATTTTAGTTTACACATATATATCTTGTTGTATTTTTAAGCATGTGTAAGTTGAAGTTACATATATATATATGTCCTGTAACATGTTTATTTGTAAACATTTGTATCTTTTACTCATATTTAGCTTTCCGCATAGAATATACTTCTCACGAGGGGCCAACGCCCCCGAGTGAATTGCGTTCGTTTTAAAATTTTGATATTTCTATTGTATGTTTGATATTTTTCAGGTTGTCATGGATGTTGTTAGTTGCACTGCTGTTGTTCGCTACTTTTCAGATTTCATTACCATGCGTGTTAATATTGATATCAAACTTGATGAGTTTAAGGAACAAGTTTGCAAGGAATGGAAGCAGTTTACTCCACTTGGTATTTCTTTCTTCTTCCGAGAAAGTGGGAAAGAATTTCCGCTTGACTGTGATTATTCGTTGCAAGCTCTTATATCCATCACAAATAGTAAACAGAAGACCAGTGTTGATATTTTCTTGCAAAATATTACTCATGTGGCCTCTTCCTCTAGCTCTAGGGCAGATTCTTCTAATTCTAATGGTTCTAGTACGTCTTCATCGAGAAACAATCTTACTGTTGCAATGTATTTGGAAGATAAAAGTAAGCCTGCGAAACCTTTGTTATCGGATGGTTGGCCCAAGGTTCTTGGTGAGATTGGTCATGTGTTTGTTGAAGGAGTTAAGCAAGTCAGGGTTGCTTACACCAAGTATCGTCTTCGCACTGGTTACAACATGATTGTAACTCACAATGAGCGTTCTAGGTTCACGGATAAGTTTGCAGATGAAAAATGCGGTTGGAAATTTCATGCAGCTTTTATTGATGAAAGGAACGAAATGTTTCAGGTAGCTTTTCCGTGTTTTGTCATCTTATGCTTAGCATATGTTATGTTTTGTTATATTATGTGTAACTTTGGGTTATACATGATGTTTTTTGCACCATATTTTTTTTTGTTGATTTGTTTATATTTTGTATGAACCTTTTCAGGTCAGATCTTATAACCCTGAGCACATTTGTGGTGCTGGTGCGCGCAACTTGAATCAAAAATACTCCACCAGCTTCACGTCTAGTTTGATTGAGGAAGAAGTTCAGAAAAATCCTCACAAGAAGCCTAAGCAGATTGCAGCTGATTTCCATACCAATTATGGGATTACCATGGAGTACTATCAGGCCTATAATGGTAGGGAAAAGGTTTATAAGACGATTTATGGCGACAATGTGAAGTCTTAATCACACTTGGTATGGTATATTGATGTTATAAGGGACACCAACCCTGGTAGTGTGATAAAGTTTGAATTTGATCATGCCCAGAAACAGTTCTAACGGATTTTCATCGCATTTGTTGCATGCATCAAAGGGTACCGGTTTTGTCGGCCAATGGTATACTTGGATGCTACTTTCCTTACTGGTAGATTCAGAGGTTGCTTGATGGAAGCTACTGGGATCAATGGTGGTAAAGGTACGTTTTTTTTGTGTGTGTGTTTTTTTTTAGAAAAACTTCAGTTGACAAATAACTGAGAGTTACACATGTGTAACTCTCAGTTACACATTACTTTACTCAGTGTATAACTAAGAAAATAGCATCTGTAACCTTAAGTTACACATTTGTTTTAGCATGTGTAACTTGTATTTACACATTGTTTTCTGTTTTTGTGAAACTTATTATTTTTTCAATTCTGCACAATTTTTTTGTAGGATTTTTCCCGCTTGCTGTGGCACTAGTTGATTCTGAGACTATCATCGACTGGGAGTGGTTTTTAAGGAATTTGACTGAAATTGTTGGTGATGGGAGGCCAATCACCTTCCTTTCGGATCGCCATGAAGGACTCTTGCAGGATGTTCCACTTGTCTATCCAGATTCGTTCCACAGCTTCTGCTACTATCATTTGACGCAGAATCTGCCCATCGTTGGATCAAATCCTAGGTACTCGCTTGTGATGGACCTTTTCCAAGAGGAGATATACGCACTCTCACCTGAAAACCATGCGAAGGACATACATAAGATTAGAGACTTGAACTGCGATTGGGTGGATGATTATATCGAGACCATCCCACCTGAAGCGTGTGTGAATGCCTATTTCAAAGGTTGTCGGTATGGACGAACATCTAGTACTCTAGCAGAATCACTCAATAGCTGGGTTCTGGTTCACAAGAAGATGCATGCATCTGCTCTTCTTGATCAGGTTAATTGAGTGTGTGTGCTTTTTGTTTTTGTTGTCTTTTATTTATTGTTTTGTCACTTTATGTATTCATAAGTTTTTGTTCCTTTTCATATTAGGAGGAAAATAATGTGCTTGATGGCAGAGCGTCGTGAAATTGGCTCTAATATGATGACTCCATTAACCCCTGAGTATTAGAAAAAGCTTGCGGCTCTTCAAGATGAAGGTTTGGCTTGGGAAGTATTGGTTGCTAGTCCTACCGTGTTTGAAGTTTTTAGCGGAAGGTCTCACATGGTGGACCTCGAACACCAGACTTGCACCTGTCAAAGGTTTGGTTTCTTATGCTTTTTCTTCTCTCTGTATGTTCATTTTTTTAGAATGTGTATTTTCCAGTTACATTAGACATATGCATGTCTAAATACTAGTTACACATCTATTTTGCAAGTGTAACTTAAAGATACACATCCTGTATATGCACCTGTAACTAGCTAATTTTGAGTGTTTTATGATTTGTATGTGCAACTAACTGATTTTTTGATTGTTTTTGTTTTTTTCAAGGTGGTGCATATATGGTTTCCCTTGTGCTCATGCTCTTGCAGCCATACAGAAGATTAAACGCGAGGCTATTGATTTCATTTCACCGTATTTTACAAGCGACTATTTTAGGAAGACTTATATGCATGTCATCCAGCCGATTCCCAACTACAACAGGCCTGTTGAAATTCATCCAGACGACACCATCAACCCTCCTATCGTAAAAAAGCAACCAGGTAGAACCCCAGGAAAAAAGATTCTAAGTAAAGGTGAGAAGAAGGTAAAGAGGAAAGTTCATTGCAGCAATTGCAAGGAAGCAGGTCACAACAGGGCAAGTTGCAAGAATCCTCCGAAGTACACACCCCCTAGATTGAGTCTACCAAAGTTCATTTCTGCAAGTAATGATTTTATTTGTGGATTCTTATTTGTTTTGGATTATTTGGTTTTTAGTTTTCTTCATTTCGGTTCGCATGGACCAAACGTTTTTATTTTCCTGCAACGTTGATTATGTGCAAGGATCATTCATTCAGATTTTATATTTTGTGAGTTCACAGTTGAAATGCATTTTATTTTATTTTTGATTTATTGTGTACGTCTGATCAGTGGTCAAATGCTTTTGTAACTTCAGTTTACACTCTAAAATATGGATGTGTAACCAGAAATTACACTGTTGTGAACGCATGTGTAACATTAGTTTACACATTATAAATGCATGTGTAAATTTAGGTTACACCTTAAGTAACTTTCCCTTTCCTTAACTTCGGAGCAGTGGTCAAATGTTTGTGTAACTTCAGTTTACACTCAAAAATAGATGTGTAACTTCAGTTTACACTCAAAAATATGCATGTGTAACTTCAGTTTACACTCAAAAATATGCATGTGTAACATCAGTTTACACATTATAAATGCATGTGTAAACTCAGGTTACACCTTAAGTAACTTTTCCTTTTGCAATCATGTAACTTTAGTTTTAAGAATACATTATAGCAACTATTATTAAATTTTTCCAACAGCAAAAGATAGATAACTTTCTATTTAATTAAAGAACTACTATCTGTCAAAGTATAGAAGTTTTAACTTGTTTTGCAAACATAATAGTATCAAAGTTTTTCAATCCAACAAACTGTTTTTACAATAATGTTTAATCAGCTCTACTGTCTTCATCTGAAATAATCTTGAAAAACATGCTTGCTCTCATGCGACCCACCTTTCGAACCGTTTCCTTATGCAGGTGTGTGCCTACGCGAGATGATTGTTGTTCAAATGTTGTATTTTTCATTCCACACTTCATGTTATAGCATACAAATAACAGACAATCAGGATATGAACCTTGTTTAGGCGAGTGGGCAGTTTTGGCCTTCAGACTCAAATCAAGAAGAATCCGATAGTTCAGTGCTTGACTTATTTCAACTGCATAAATCTTAGCTTGATCAATGTGAAGTTTCCTGACATACACATCGCTTAACGAGTTCCTGTGGGACCAACCTGCACCGCTAGTAAGGTCATACTCCAGTAGTGAAAAATGGGTCTTGTTGTTACTCATGATTGCGAATATTTTGACTGGTTGGATATCAGGATACTCTTTAGCAAGATTTGGAATCTTGAATCTGTTGAATTCATTCCCATCACTCAGAAAAGATTCCTGCATAAACAGAAAGAAAAAGAATGAATGTTATAAATGCATATTGTATAAGCATGTGTAACTCTCAGTTACTTAAACCTTTTTTGAATCTACATACAAGAAGTTTTAAATTTAACCTTTTTTGAATCTACATACAAAAAGATTTAAATTTTCCGAAGTACTTACATATGCTTTTGTGGAGATGAATATCGCTTTTTGATACTTTGGCTTTGAGTTCATCTTTTTCCTCAACCTGCTAGTATAAAAATCAATGAATTCTGATTCCAAGTAGGCCTCTTTGTTGGTTAGTTGAAGCATAAGTTCTCCACTTATACCGAACATCGGGGTACCATCATCTTTCAATTCCATCTAAGCAATGTCTCTGCAAAAATAAGAAACATTTAAACCACATAACAGAATCCAAGTAGTAAGAAACAACGTTTAACATAACAATCTTAACTTAAAAACCATAACAGAATCAATAAGTTACATCTACTTACGCTTTGCAATGTGTACTGAAGTATTCAAGCACTCTCTGCTTTTGATCTTCTTTCAGGGTTTCAATAATCTGAGAACCTTTTACATCCTTGTGCATTGTTCCATCATCCTCTTCAGCATCTGCGACTACAGTTTCTTCTACCTCTGGGACTGCAGCCATTGTTTCTTCAATAACAACACCTTTACTCTTCTTTGGTTGTCTTTCATACTTTTGGAGATCTTGTTTCTCAGCTTTTTTGCTCCTCAGCCAGCGTTGTTGTATGATTAGAGGTTGGCTTTGTTCATTCACAACTCCCTTGAATAGTTCTCCGACAGGTAATTGAGTATTGTCTAAGCCAAGGCTAAAAGTAGTTGGATTACTACTCAGTTGAGTTTGAGTTGTGCAACAAAAAAAATAGGGATAATCATTAAAAAACTGTCATGATTGTGTAAACTAAAGTTACACTTGCATAGGTGTTACTAAGATACTAAAAGTGCAAAAAATAGTCTAATATCAAAGTGTGTAATGTGTATAACCTTAAGTTACACATGCATATACAATGTGTATATTGAAGCTACACATGCCTTTTATTATGTGTAACTAGAAGTTACACATTCATTATAAACAACAACGGAAAAAAAAATTATAAGAAGTTTCAAAAGGAAGATGGTTTACCACTGGATGTAGGTTATGCATTCTCCATCTCTGCAGGTCCATGTTCATAAATTCCTTCAGCTTGATTAATGTCGCTGACAACTTCATCTACCATTTCAGTTACATCCATCGTATCACCTTGGTCAGGTTGTGTTTGCTGAGTTGTAGCAGTTATCACCAAGGAATCATCAAACTGTGTTGAAGCAAAACTGTCATCAAAAGTTGAAGGTGTTTCCAGAGTTGGAGCACTCATAACCAAACTGTCATCAAAAGTTGCAGGTGTCTCTTCAATGACATTTGCATCATCACCTGCGGCTCAACCACTACACTTCCTTCTGCATCTTTCTTTTGCGCCTCATCAGGAATATGTGTCTCTTCAACAGCTTTCTTCTGCGCCTCATCAGCAACATGTCTCTCTTTATCAGCTTTCTTATGCGCCTCATCATCGACAACATCTGCAGGATTGGGATTTTTCTTACCAGTGGGCTTCTTCTTTGGAGGAGCCTTGCATGTTGTCATACTCTTCATACTCGAACTGTATGTCCTGAGTGTTGTTTTGCGCCCCTCTGCAGCAGTTTGAGCTTGCAGAATTTTTGGCGTATTTCCAGCTGCTAGACTGATACATGGAACTACACAAGTATTGAAATGAGAAATTTTATTTATTTAGGAAACTGATGATGATGTTAAATTTAAAAAAAAAACTTCAAGATGAATATATCATGTGTAGTGGACAACTACACATGCATATGACTTGGATACCTAGCATGTGTAATATATGACTTGGATACCTAGCATGTGTAACTAGGGATTACACATCCATATGATATGTGTACTCAACAATTACTAAGTCTAATTTTGTACCTTAGTGTCAACTAATTTGGTACCTCTACACATGTCAACTAATATATCATTATCACTATCAAGTTAAAGAAGCATATTAAAAATGAACAACTATTTACATTCTTCATGGAAGGAAGTTTCCGTGTCATCTTTCTCTTTCTCTTGCTCAGTCTCTTCATGCTCAGTAGCTCCATGCTCAGTACCTCCATGTCCTTGATGCCTAAGCTCTTCCTGATTCTTAGTACCTCCATGTCCTTGTCCACCATCTCCTCTTTGCATATACTCTTCCCGGGTCACATCGTCAGGTTGAATTCCCATTGCTAACATAATTTCGCAAGCTAAAATGTGCTTGTCGGTGACGTTCTCATCTTTTATCACTGCTCTGGCAAGTTTATGCACAACAACAAACACTTTTTTCTTTTCTTGCAGTTGCTCTTTTAGTTGTCCATTCTCAATGGTTTGCTCTTTCAACCACCTTTGCAGGTCGTCCTTACTTGGTACCACGGTTGATATACCAAGCTGCTTTTCAATCTGTGAAAACTCAGCCACAAAGCTAGCAGTTGGCTGCAATTAATATATGGAGATGTTAACTTAAGAGATAGCAAAAACAGTTGAACATTCTAAATGATTTTCAGTTGTATGTGTAACTTAAAGTTACATAAGCACATTTTATATGTGTAAGCTATAGTTACACATATAAATTGAATTCACCGGTGTTATCTTTGCATGTGTAACTATAAGTTACACAAGCACATTAAAATGTGTAACTTATAGCTACACATCACAATTTTGATTACATCCAACTTATATCTAAATTATATTACCATAAATTTACGAAACATAAACCAACTAACATATAACACTTACCGAAAACTCTGTCATGTCTGTTCTAGAAATGTAATCAGAAATCTGGTATAGATCCCACCTCTCAACCCTTGTGATATCTTCTTCGTGGTTTGCAACTTTCGGGATTGAGTCTTCTGGTGCGTGCTCAGCAAACAGTAACTGCAACATATAAATTTTAATTAGTCGATTGAACCAAAATATCCTGAACGTAATACTAAAACTGTTGGAATAGAAATTACACACAAGCTTTACCAGTAGGTACTGCACACAAGCCTTCACATTTTCCAAGCAATTAATATTATCATGAATCTCTTCAAACAAGTGCTCGTGTATTAAATCAGGCCAAGACATCTTGAGAACTGTCTCATATGTTTCAACGATACTAAGATATTTCACGTTCACTCCATTAGCATTTACGTCGCCAAAAAACAATACACAACAAAGATATAAACCTATCAAACAAATTAGATCCTTCTCATCAACTTTCTTTCTTCTCCCACTTTTACTCCTTTTGGTCATAAGTTGTTTTATCTTCTCTAAAATGTTTGTCTTAGTCACTGTCGTCTGATGTTTCGTAGACTTGATATCAGTGAAGTACTTGCTGTATAAAACATTGTCAATCAAATCCCGATGAGAGAAGTACTTTAACAACTTTTGACCCTTTCTACTTCCAATCCTTTGCATGCAAAATATACCATCCATCTTTGCCGGTGTAAACTCTATAAACTTATCATCACCAAACTTGAACGAACACGGTGTCTCACAATCCATATCAAAGAAGTTCAATAGCTTCAAGACTCCATGTTTGTTGGTACTGATTTGTCTTGTTGTACTTGGTACAGCTGGATCATATTCATCGTAATACATCATTACGAGTTTACAATAAGCAGTTCTCCTAATATATTTCTGAGCCTATCAGTCAGTCCTATAAGTTTTATCACCTTTACCAAATCCTTAACGGCATTCAGCGATTGCCTTAATTTTCCTGTACACATCACACACAAAAATAATATGAGTCAGTATGTTGTGTACTTATCAAATACACTCCTTTATAACCGCAAAATCAAAATCATGTCACAAACTATGTGTATTTGCCAAGTACACAAACTGAATCATTCTATTATGTGTTGTGTAACCTTAACTTACACATGCATATTATTTAAACACAATACAGCCATAGGTGGTACATGTGTAAATTTTAGTTACATAGGCAATTGGAAAATCAGTGGTGAGATATTGCATGTGTAACTTCTAGTTACACAGTCAATTGGCAAGTTAGTAGTGAGATTTTCAATGTGTAAATTATAGTTACACTTGCACATTTTTGTAAAGTTACACATTCACAGGCATTACATATGATCAAAACATGAGATTCTAAATGTGTAAATTATAGTTACACAGCCCCTTGGCAAGTCAATGGTGACATCTTGAATGTGTAACTTACAGTTATATAGGCTCATTTGTATGTGTAACTCCAATTTACACACTCAATATACAAACCACAATACAGTCAGTGGTTAGATTTTGAATGTGTAACTTAAAGTTACACAAGCTCTATTTCTAAAGTTACGCAGGCTATATCATTTTGAATGTTTTCACTAACATTTTGTCATCACAAAACATACACCCCAATAGTAAATGGCATCTTAAAGGGAAAGAATCATAATACCTGTTATTGCAAGATCTTCTTCAGGGGGATTCCTTCTTCCTCTCGTCATTTTGAATGTAAATTAGTTTATTATCGCCTGAATCTGAATTTACAGTGAAAATTATGAGAATATAAATCAGTTGATTTCAAATCATGAAACCTAAATTGCGAAACCCTAATTTTCAAAAATAATCACAAAATCAAGAGATAAATGAAATCAAAACATCAATCAACTTACAGTTGATGTAGTAATTAAATCAGATTTTAGTTCAACTTACTGTTTCTAGGGTTTTGAAACAATAACATCTCTAAAATCAAAACAAAAATGAAATTCCTAAAATACAAATGAACCTAAAAGATGGAGAAATACTTACATCTTAGTAATGAAGAAACCTGAACAAAGTAGTGATCTGCTTAGATTAAACAACGATAGCTCCAGAACGAGATCCGCACCGAATGATTTCAACAACAACAAAATCAAAACGTCAATCATGTGAAATCCAAACCAATCAGAGGAAAAGGAGAAGATCGAAGATAGATTCAAACCTCTCTTTCTTCTGTTTCTTCTTCTTTCTTCGTATTCTTCTTCTTTCTAGGGTTTTTGGATCTGAATTTTTTTGTCTCTGCAATTCTCTCTCTCTATCTAAAACAGTCGAATGTGGTGGTTGTGAGGAAAAAGGTAGGTCTGGTCATATAAATACATAAGGTTATTCTGGTCATTTCGACCTCTATTAAAAAATATTTTTAATTCGGGGCATGGTTTTAAAACTCTTTTAATTAGGGGTTTCATATTACGGGTTATCCATGGATTGGGCCTTAGCCTAATTTTTCCTATGAGCAGTGCTATCCCACGCAGCTGCGTGGGACGTCAAGGTAAGCAAGCAACCTTATTACCGTTGGATTTTTTATACACGGTCGGATCAAACTCAATATATTTTCCTATAAAACAAAAAATGGCAAAATCTTGATATTAGTAATAGGTCCCTAATCTAATAAAATAAGATAAAAATTGTCTTTCCCGCACGTTTAAGTCTTTAAGAGCATCAAAAACAATTAAGCTTCCTTGAACAGAAACCATTTCTCCATTAACAGCATTTTTGAGAGAAACCTGTGAACACATAAATCACGAAGCCATTCACGTGTTCACAAACAATATTCGCATACATCCTAATTCTAGAATTGTACGTCGTGTTCGTAATGGGGATGATTATATCGATTCATCGACTCGAAGCCTTCGGGCTTGTCATTGTCTAGTCGAATATTATCATAAATAATGTTCGTATAAAGAAATAAACCAAGAATCAAGCATAAATATAAAGCATATGAAGTTTAACGCTGAATGTAAGGTGCTGAAATGTAAATGAGACAGATTTACGTGGTTCGGCACTAAGGCCTACATCCACGGGGTTTGGTGTTTCACTATGTACTGAATGGTTACAAAGATAGTCGAATGACTTTAGAATATACATAGGTCTGCGGAAGTAGGGGGATTACTTACTCTTCCTATTTCTCTCTCCTATATTCTCCTCTAATTGCTCTCCAAAATCCTTCACCCCTTCTCTCTTAGTGGAGAGGGGTATTTATAGGGATGGAACGTGGGTCCCATTTCTGAGGTGTCGTTGTAATCTTATCTTCTTGTGATTTGTGCCTATTACGCAGAGGTCTTCGGCATATGCCGCGGCCTGAGCTTGAATACGAAGGGTTATCCTCGCTTCTTCCACGAGCTGATTGACATGTGTATATCTCTTTGGTATTTAATGCGGGTAGATGGATGTCTGCTCGTGTCAGACAAGTGTCTCTTTGTCTGGTCACATCTGTGTCAGCCAAACTTCCTCTCGGCCGTTGATCTGGGATCTTCCTCGGGATTGGGTGTGTTAACACCCAAGGGGTATTATCTGGTGCTCCTATGAGCCATCATACCTCTGTGGTCCTCTGTCCCTGACCGTTAGATTTGCTGACCGATGGCATCTTCTGATGAGATGCTTGTTATCATGTTTTGATGTCTCATTTCGCATGCCTTCCACGTGTCTCTTTCTGTACACGTGGTGGATGATAAAAGGTGTACATACAATTTGCCCCTCTTCTTCTAACTTGGGCGTATTTGCAATTTTGAAAAAGAAAGGTAGTCCTACACGTTTCCCACTTTGCATTAACTTTTCCCGTAACTGCTCCTTGGTACGAGGAGCAGTTATTGTCTTCTCTAACTTCATAAATAGGAAAGAGAATGTGAAAAAAACTTTTATCCTCTTCTTGTCAGTGTTCATTCTCTTCTTGTTTTCTTATTCTTGTTCTTTAGTCATTTATTATCACCGTTCTTGTGAGGAATATAACATTCAATTTTCTGTTTCTTTCTTCTGCTTCTTTCGTTTTTGATTGTTGTTTCCCCTGTATCTTTTGATATCTCCGATCCTCCTTTATTCGACTGCGGTTGGTGCTTGTCGTCCTCTTCTATACAGGTATGGGGTTTTTCATTAGCTGTTCATCATTGATTTATCTATGTATCTACCCGTTTGTCTTCTGCTGCTGTGTTCTTGGTTTTGCGATGAAGATCATACATGTCGAAGCATATATGCTTGCCCCTGTTCTTTGTTACAACGTCTGTGAGTCTGTATCTGAGTATTATCCCTGGAGTCGGATGGAGTATTTTTTAGTTCTTAGGGTTTTTAATGTTTATCCAGATGAACCATCAATTATGGGTTTTTTTGATCTTTAGTGATCTCCTCGTATTCTTCTCTAAACTGTTTTTGTGTTTCCTTGTAGATATGTCTGATCGTCCGCGGGCTCCTTACCAAACCCCGCCGTCTAGTCCGCCAGGATCCCCTCCGCGTAGAGATTCTGACAGGTCTCCACTTGGGGAAGGCCCTTACAAGTCTTCACAATCGGATCCTCGGGGTCATAGGGTTTCATCTTCCTCCAGTGCGAAGATTGTGCCTACTAAGAAAGGGGATATGCCGAAGGGTCCTTCTGGATCTAGGTATGCTGTTAACCGCGCCCCTTCTCGTCCTCGTGAAGATTCTAGGAGTACGCAGGATCCTCCTCGTGATGAATTTAGGAGTACGCGGGCTCCTCCTCCTCGTACTGAAATAGTGGATGCTCCGCCCCTTCGTTCAATGACTCCTCCTTCAGTGCCTCCGAAGAAATCTTTGCCGCCTCCTCCCGCGGTTTCTTTAAAAGGGAAGTACTCCAAGGGTACTATGTCGAGATCTGATCCGTCTACAAATCTTCCTTCTAAAAGGAAGGCTTCGGAATTGGGTCCTACTTCTGATTCCGCAGACGAAGAAGAAACTGTCCCTGTGATACGCAGCATTTCAGTTGGTAAGAAGAAAGTCACTTTCAAGCATATTGATCTTGAGATCTTCAAGGAAAAACATGAACTTCAAGCTTTTGAGGTTCGCTTCTATGCCCTTGACGATGATATCACCTACGAGCTTCTTGATAATTATCAGTTTAACGAGTTTCATCTGTTGACTACGGTTGGAGCCTTCGAGGTGGGTCTTATGTTGCCCCTATATAAGTCGGGTGACTCCTTTTATTATGACGTGTTGGCTAGTCGCGAAGGCTCTTCCACGAACACTCATAATCGTTCCGTGTCACAAGTATCTGGGAATTATCTTCGTTCACTGAAGGAATGTTACCTGCGAAGCAAGGGAGAGACTATGATGACCTGCTATGTTCCAAATCCTGCTGAGAGAGAGTGGTATACTCCTCAGAATTTTAACAGTTCTTTTGGGGATTATGTCAACAGCAGAAACCGTAAGCCGTGGAGTGTTAGTCTTCGTAATATTGCTGCTCCCCGTGGTGAAATTCGTCTTTTGAGTGAGGTGAGTGATGCCAAGCTGAAGTATGTTCCTGGTACTGAGGGATCTGCTAAACGGAAACTCTTTCCTGCTCATGAAAGGATCAAGCGTGACCATGATTATGAATAGCATGATACTGTTATTGAGGTAGTTGGTCCTTGGGATTATGGATGGATTCCGGGTCCACGCGGTTGGCGTCCTTCTGAAAATAGCAAGCCTCGTGAAACTCCTCCTGCTCGTTATGGATATTTCTGTCCTTGGCGTCCGAACTTCGCGGGCATGAATTTTCCTTATGCTCTTGATGTCGTTGATGGAGATGAGGAGGAGGGTTCTGGTGCTATCCATCCATCGAAGAGTGCTGCTGCTGCCAAGGTATAGTTTCTTTTTATATTCTTTATCTTTTTGACCCTTTTTCCTCGCTTGAAATAATTTTCATTTTTGAAGTGAGGGAAAAAATGAGCCTTTGTGGGATGTATACTGGTTTGTAGGTGTTGAAGAAGAAGAAACTTGGACCCAAACAATCTTCTACTGCGGTTATCGGTGAGGCTGAGGGTTATGAGGAGGTTACGAGTCCCGTAAACCAAGGGTATGATGAGGATGAAGAAATGTCCAATGGAGAAGAGCGTACCGACATTTCTCACCCTGATGACGAAGGTGGTAATGGTGAAGAAGAATTTGCCGCGGGTGGTGATGGTGAGGCTGAAGTTGCCGCAGGTGGTGATGATGAAGAAGAAGTTGTCGCGGGTGGTGATGGTGAGGCTGAGGGTAATATTACCGTTGGTGGTACTGGTGGGAGTGGATCTGCCCCTGTTGACGATGACATTGTTGGTGTGGGTACTCTGCCCGTAATTTCCCCAGAATTTTCTTTCGGTAGGATATATTCCGCGGGGGAATCCTTTGATGTGACTGCTGCCATGGGTCTTGCCGAAGACTTCTCATTTCTTTCCCCAAATGATGAGTGGGATGTGCTTGGGGATCTTGGAAAATAAGGTACCACTGATCAACAGGCTGAGAACGCAGGTGGTCATGCTGAGGGTGGTAATGTCGAGACTTACGCGGGTGAGGAGATAACCGCCAAGGGGAAGTCTGCGGTTGAGTCTCCTTCCGAGGATTTCCCTTACTCGCTAATGCCTGAAGGTGAAGATGTCATTTTTTCTTGGCTAAAAAAGAAGAACCTGATGTTCGTCCCTAACCCTGCCCCCGTGGTGACTGGTGAGAAGAATTCCGACGCTTATACTCATCGAATGATGCAATTGTCTTCTGAAGCCCGCGTTGCTGAGATGTGGGAGAAGAATCTTAGAGCTTCGGAAGATAACCTAGTGGTTGACCCTCCCTCCTCTGTTGCTGATATGATGGCCATAGCTGATGGGTACCAGTACGTTTTTCCCCAGCAGCGTGTTTTAGAGGTAAATCCTTGTACTCTTTTTATGATATCCGCGCATTGTGTTCTTCGTGATATCTGATCCCTTTGGTATAATAATGTTTGTTGTTTGTGACGTATATGATGAGGAGCGAACATTGTAACCATGTTCTATACCAATTCTTCAAAGCAAAGTCTTTAAAGTTGGAGGCCAAGCTTCGTCATAGAGAAGAGGAACTGTCTGCGGCTGAAGTAGAAATAAATGAACTGAGGGGCCGTCTGAAGGAAAAAGAACAGCTGGGTAACGCTGGGGAGAGTCTTCGTTCGCAACGAATTGGAGCAGACTCGGAGAAGTGTCTCGTCCTTCACAGGTTCGTATTTTACGGATTTTTCACTCCTCGTGATTCCCTATCTGTATTTTGGTGTTCTGTCTGAGTCTCCCCACCCTATCTTCAGTGGATGGAGTCCCCGAGTTGATATGGCTTCGGAAAGAAAGGTAACGACAGAAATCCCGTATTGCAGAGTTGGTGGGTAAGTTGAAGAGCGAAGCCGTAAAGTGAAATGCTCGTGCTGATGAGCACAACGCCTTAACAGCTGAGTGGCTTGAAAAGCGAACGTTGATGGTTGATATGCAAAATAAGTACAATCATGACCGTTGTCTGTTTAATGGTACATTTCTATGGACGCGTGACAACCTGCGTGATGCTCGAGAACATGCTTCGGACTTAGAGGCTAGAGTGCGTTTTTTGGAAGGAGAGTTACAACATGCTCGTTCTTTCTTAGGCCCCGGGGTTAGGGATAGTATGCTGCGTCTTACCGAGGAAAGCGATAATGCTAGGGCCGAGGTTGGTGCTCTTAGTAAAGCCCTAGCAGCGTCTCGAGCTGATGTTGCTCGCCAAGTGGAGTCTGAAAGAGATCTTGAAGTGAATGTGTATCGATTCCATAAAAGGATGGGGGAGATGAATGACGAAGTCAACCATCTTCGTCACTTGGATTCAATGAAGCAGGTAGACTTAGACGCGAGTCAATTTGCCCTTACGAACCTTCAAACGGATTATAAGAAACTATGCAACGAATATGACTTTCTTGATGAGGCTCGGGACGCAGTTGTCAATGAGTATGAAGAGGCTTCGGCTAATGTCGAAGGTATAACCTCGTTTTATCGAGTGTGATTCTGTTATTTCTTCGTTTTAACCCCTTGGTATTTCTTGTTTTCAGTACTCGAGGGACAGCTTCACGCAACAAATGATGAGCTTAAAAAGACTCAATCTGCCTTAGTGCAGCAGGAAGGACAAGCCAACTATTTCAAAGGGTTGGCCGCGTCTCGTGAGGAAGCAGCGGAGATTGCCTCCAAAGAGGCGGAACGCCTATCTGTATTGCTGTCTCAGGCCAACCAGCGGACCGCTGTTATCACTTATAAGGCTCGATGTCAGTTGGCTGAAGAGACCAACAAAGTCCTGGATAAGATTGAACTTGGTCTTAAAGTCGAACATGGTCTTGTCAAGAATTATCCGCGCCGTCCCCTTCCCGCGCCTTTGCCTGGTACTTCTGGGCCCTCTTCAGGTGGTAGCATACCTTCATCTCGCAGAGACAACCCTGTTGATGGAGCTGTATCGTCCAAGTAGATTTCTTTTATTAGTCATAGAAAGTTGATCCTTGTTGATTATATAATTTCGGATCATTTTTTGATGTGTTTCCTGCTTTATCTTATTTGCTGAATCTTGTAATCAACTCTTTATGAAATGGATCATCCTTTTGGCGTACCTGCGTTATCAATTCATCTTTTTATTTTAAAGTATTGTGAAGTATTAAACTAGAAATAACTTGTTTCGTAAAAATTTGAGAGTGTTTGAGTGCGACACCGAAGGTAAATACCTTCGTGATCGTATTGAGACCTGTCACCCCGCTGGCGAATCCTGGGCCAGAGTATTCCCAAACGGTGGGGGCCGAGGCAGCGCTCTAGGATATCGAATGCTTATTTGAAAATATTTACATGCACCCATTCCGTCGACCCGCTGCCTTGAAATTGGTTGGGTATCTCTTTCTGCTCTGTGCCTTCCCCCTGGTCTTACACTCATAGACACTGACATGGGAGACCTGAGAGATTGTAGGTTAACCACTTTCCCCAATATTGTTAATTTATAATGTAATATACATGCGTTCATCCAGCGGGCCTTTTGACCATTTCGTTTACTTGAAGATTTCCCAAAACGTTTGTTTGATTGATAGGTTGAGGCCTGCTACTCCTCGTCCAGAGATAGAAACATGTAAAGCGGTTACCCTGCCTTCTTCTTCTGGTATTCTCCACGCAGATGCAAAGCTGCGCTGCTCCTATGGATAGTACGGTTTGAGCCATTTAGCATTCCAAGGGTGCCGGAGGACCTCGCCTTTCAAATTGCGAAGATAGTAGGAACCGTTTCCCGCAATGTCGTGTATTATAAAAGGTCCTCCCCATGTAGGTGATAATTTTCCCCATTTCTTCTCTCGTTGATACTGCGGGATTGTTCTTAGCACATACTGCCCTTCTAAAATTTTTTGAAGCTTAACCTTTTTTTTGTACTCCCTCGCTAGTCTCCGTTGATAATTTTCCATCTTCTGCAATGCTGCTTCCCTTCTTCCTTCCAGGTCGTCCAGTCTCTCTAACATCATGTCTGTTGTGAGATTTTTCTCCCATGCTTCGGTCTTTGTGGTTGGCATGAGGATTTCTGTTGGGATGACTGCTTCAGCTCCATAAGTGAGGAGAAATGGGGACTCCCCAGTGGCAGATCTTCGTGTTGTCCTGTATGCCCATAATACATTGTGTAGCTGTTCACACCATCGCCCCTTGTGTTCGTCTAATTGCTTTTTGAGGATAAGGGCGAGGGTCTTGTTGGTAGCTTCCGCTTGTCCGTTGCTCTGTGGGTAATATGGGGGTGGACTTGTTTTTCCTTATTTTGAAAGTGTCGAAGAGCATGTCTATGTTTTTCCCCTATAATTGTTTACCATTATCGGACACGATTTCCGCTGGTATGCCGAACCTTCAAATAATATTTTGGAATATGAAAGTAAACACGTCCATGTCTCTGATCCTGGCTAAATCTTTGGCTTCGACCCATTTACTGAAGTAGTCTGTGGCTACTATCAAAAATCGCCTTTTCCCTGATCCTTCGATGAAAGGCCCAACAATATCTATGCCCCATTTTGCGAATGGACACGGACTATCCACAGAATTCAACGTTGTTGCTGGTGCATGTATCTTTTTGGCGAAACGCTGACATTCTTCACATCGTCGGGACATTCTTGCAGCATCTTGTATCATTGTGGGCCAGTAATATCCTTGCATTTTTGCTTTGTCGGATAGTGATCTCATGCCGCTATGATTTCCTGCGTCACCATAATAGATGTCGTTTAGGATTCGATGCCCCTCTTTCCTGGATAAGCATCGTAGTAATGGTCCGAGGAAAGATTTCTTGTACAGGATTCCATTCCGAAGATCATATCTTCCTACTTTGGAGAGTAGTTTCCTGTTTTGTTTGTGATCCGCGGGTAAGGTTCCATCCTTGAGAAACACATGGATCTTCATTCTCCAATCATCTTCGTTGCTGAAATATTCGTCTTGATTTGCTCTTGACAGGATATCTTCTTCGTCAAAATCGTCACGGATGTATTCTCCCACCTGATCTTCGATATTTTCTTCCACTGTATATTGATTTGTAGCAAAGGAAAATTGTGTTGCAATCGAGGGCTCGTATACCCTTGTTATTTTGATAGCTTCGATACTCTTGTCCTTCAGCATGGATGATATATATGCTAGGGCATCCGCGTGCCTGAGATCCCTTCTGCTTAAGTGCCGGAACTTGATGTTCGGAATTTGTGATGCCAATGTTTGGACCAAGGCCATGTAAGCTGAGAGGGTGTCGTAGTACACATTGTATTCGAGCCCTATTTGCCGTATGACCAGCTGTGAATCACTTGTCAGTCTTACATCAGTTACCCCCATCTCTATTATTAAGCGGAGGGCATGTACGACTGCCTCGTATTCGACGATGTTATTAGTATGCTCTTTGAATTCTAACCTGAGTGCCTGTACGATCCTTTCTCCAGTTGGGGTGGTGATGACAATGCTTATTCCTTCCCCTTCCTTATTTATGGAACCATCAACGAAGACTTCTCATTGTCTTTGACTCGCGGGTTCGAGGACATCAACTGGATCCTTGCTTTCTTCGTCGGCTTCTAGTATTCCCCTAATCTCTTCGTCGTTGTCCAGGGGGAGGTCTGCTAAGAAATCCGCCAAAACTTGGGATTTTTGGGAATGTTGAATTTCATGAATGATGTTGAATTGGTCCAGGTGGGTGTTCCACTTGGCTATTCTACCTACTTTTCCCACGCTTTTGAGGACTGCTTCCAGTGGTGCTTTCATGGGACGCGGATGAAGTGAGTTAGGAAATAGGTTCTCAGCTTTTGAGTAGCCCATACCAATGCCAGGATGAGTTGTTCGATCTTCGTGTAATTCCTTTCCGCAGAATTGAGGGTCTTACTGACATAATAGACAGGCTGTTCTATCTTCGTATTGGTTTTGACCAACACTGCGCTAACTGCGTCTTCTGTTGCTGCTATGTACAATGCCAAAACCTCATCAGGGTCAGGCTTCTGCAGGATTGTAATTGAAGCCAGGTGTTCCTTGATTCTTTGGAAAGCTTCTTCGCATTCTGCGGTCCATTCAAACTTACTCCCTTTTTTGAGAATATTGAAAAAATGTTTGCATTTGTCCGAGGATCGGGAAATAAATCTGCCCAAGGCTGCTATGGACCCATTGAGCTTCTGCACTTATTTTAAATTCTTCGGAGATGGCATTTCTACTATGGCCTGAATCTTCGCTGGGTCTACCTCAATGCCCCTTTTTGTTACCAGATACCCGAGGAATTTTCCTGAGGTGACACCGAAGTGCATTTTTCTGGATTTACTTTCATGTGATGTTTCCTCATTGCTTCGAAAATGTATCTCAGGTCCCGGTGGTGATCTTTGCGCAGCTTACTTTTGACGAGCATGTCATCAACGTAGACTTCTAGGGTACTACCAATCCACGGCCTGAAGATAGCATCGACCATTCTTTGGTACGTTGCCCTTGCGTTTAGAAGTCCAAAGGGCATTCTAGTGTAGCAATAAAGGCCATGCGGGGTGTAGAATGTTGTGTGTAGTTGATCTTCTTCTGCCAGGGCTACTTGGTTGTAACCAAAATATCCGTCCATGAATGACAGCTCTTCGTATCCTTCCAATGCTTCAACCAGTTGATCTATGCTCGGCAGGGGATAGTTGTCCTTTGGACATGCCTTGTTGAGGTTAGTAAAGTCGATGCATATCCTAACCCCTCCATTTTTCTTAGGAACGACGACCATGTTGGAGATCCATGTAGGGTATTTGACTTCCTTGATGAAGCCTGCTTCTAGTAGTTTCCGAAGTTCTTTTTCTACGGCCTTATGATACTCTGGTGCAACTTTTCTTATTTTCTGCCTGAAAGGTGGCGTGCCTGGTTTGATGTGCAGCTCGTGTTGGATTATTTTCGTATCAATCCCCGGCATGTCTCCTAACTTCCAAGCGAATACATCCGCGTATTCTTTAAGTAATTTGGTTAAGGAATCTTCTCTTTCTTCGTCCATTATGGTCCCTACTTTGATCATCTTCGGGTTTTCTTCCGTTCCTATGTTGATTTCTTTTACGGGCTCCACTGGTGTGAACACCGGCTTCGGGTCCCCAAGGACTGGGACGTTCTTTAATTGCTATTTGGTATGTTTCTGTCCTTCGTTGGCTGCTGAAGTACTTGCCTCTGTGTTAAGGACATTATCATCCTTTCTCAAGCCCTTCCTTGTGGTTTCCTTGAGGAACAGGTCTATGGCCTTTTCTTTCGCAGCTTCTTTATTTTTGATCCTTTGGGTTTTTCGCTGCTCTTCCTGTTCGTTGTTGATACGATCCTGAGTGGTGGCACTCTTTTGAAGAGACCCAATCTCCCTTGATTTCCATCACTCCCTCGGGTGTAGGGAACCTGAGATACTGGTAGTAAGTTGTTGCCACTCCCTTGAGTTTATGTACCCACTTTCGTCCAATAATGGCGTTATAGGGGGATGGGGCGTCAACCACACTGAATCGTGTTTCTACTTTCATGGGCCCGGCGTTCACCTGCAACACGATGTCTCCCAATGGCTTTGTGGGCGCTCCGTTGAACCTGTAGATGGTGTAATAAGAGGTCATCAACTGTTCATCGTGGAGCTTCATCCGTTTGAAGGCGTCGTAGAATAGAACGTTCACTGAGCTTCCCCCGTCGATGAGGATCTTTTTGAGGTTACATCCGGCCACTGGTAGTGTGAGGACCAAGGGATCGTTATGGTATTCCATATCTTCTTCGATATCTTCAGTATCGAAGATAATAGGTGCGTCCATCCACTTTTCGTGCTCGTCCACCTCTACGCCATCAATCTTATATAATTCGCAGTGGTCTTCGAACTGCTTCCGTAGCCTCTTTCCTATCTGCGCTGTAAGGGAGGGCCCTGCGGCTTCGGAACACGAGATGGTGTTGATTGTGCGGTTTCCCTCTGGAAGTTGGACTTGCTTGGTCCGTTTGGATCTGTCCTCGGTGACCTCCTTTCGTATGTAATGCTTGAGTTCGCCAGCATCAATCAATTTTTGGATCATTATTTTGAGGTTTTTGCATTTCTCGGTCTGGTGTCCATTGAAGCAATGATACTCACAGTAATCTTTAGACTTCTCGGTTTTTGGGGGCTGTTTTCCCTTAGACCACGGCCACTCCAAATTTTCCCTTCCTTTGATTTCTCGCAAGATCTGAGCGTAGCTAGCATTGAGCTTCGTGTAAACCTGATCTTCGAACTTTCGATCGTCTTTTCGTCGTTCATCCCTTCGTTCCTTCCTATCTTCGTGAGGCCGTTCCACGGAGCTATTTCTTTTGGCCCCGCTGGTTTGTTCTGCGGAATTGGTACAGTGAGACCTCTGCGTGTGTGCCCTCGGATTCTCACGCTGGATTTCTTCAAGACGAGCATACTTTTCAATAATTATTCGAAGATCTCATTCTGTCTTAGGTACGCTTCCATGAATCTCAACAAATAACGGACTCATTCGGTCTAATCCCCACTTGTAGCAGTTGATACTTACTACGGGGTCCACACTCCCTATGGCTTGGCAGATCTTGTGTCATCTGTCGGTGTATTCCCTCGTGTTCTCCTTGTAGCCAATTGCCAGAGAAAAAAGTTTATCCATTCCAGTGTTGACAGCTTTGTTGTACATGTATGTCCTCAGGAATTTATCTGCGAGTTGATCGTAGGAGTTGATGGAATCAGGTGGCAGGTTGTCAAACCAAGACAAAGACGATCCCTTCAGACTTGATGGGAAATATCTACAGAAGACGGCGTCGTCTGACTCCATCGGGCTAGGATACGGTTATAATACCGGATATGTGCCGCGGGATCACTGGATCCGTCGTAGCATTCAAAAGTCGGGACGGGGCACTTTAACGGAATGGGGGTATTTGCCAGGCGATGAGTTAGGGGCGTGAAGTTAGCTTCTTTCATCACTTCTTCAAGCCTTCCTCCGCCTTGCCTGGATTTTAACTGCCTGATCTCAACCATCATCTCATCACGCAGCTCCTCCATTGCGCGGTAATATCCCACGTTCTCATGATCAGTTGAGCGTTTCTTTTTTCGACCTTCGTTGTCATAATAGTCTAACTCTTTGGTGGCATATTCCGGATCGGATGCACTGCTTCCCCTGGCGTCATTTGCTAGGATGATTCTTCGGTCTCGATTAGTCTCTGGTGCTTTAGAATTTGCTTCGTCCAGTTGTTGGCTAGTCTTCGTGCTTTGGGAAATCCTATCTTTCAAGTCTTGGTTCTCCCTGGCCAGAAGAGCTACGGCATCTGCGTAGACCTGCTGCCTCTTTTTCAATTCTTCGAGCTCTACCATCAGTCGGTGGGACTAGTTTGATCCCTGATTAGGAGTTCCGGCTTGTACCCCTATGGCTATAGTTCCCCCCTTCATCTACTGTGTGTATTAAGGGTGGCCGAGGATCAGCTTCAATCGTTGGTATCTCCAAGTTTGGTCCCCTCGGTTGAGCTTCCACCCGTGGTACTAAAACCACTGGTATGGTTTGATTCTGACCGTTGGTTGACGGCATTCCGAAGATTGGTGGATGTGCGGGCTGATGTGTCATAGATTCTGCCACCCCCTCTTTTTGTTGATGGATTTGGCTTGAAACCAAAGTCTTGTTAGCTTCTGTAGCCTGGAGGGACGCAACAGTCTTCGTGGCTGCTTCTTTGAGAGACGCGGCTGCAATGGAGTTAGTGTTCATAGGTAAGGTGATCTCCGCAGCATCCTGCCTCTGAGTAGTTGTTTTAGCTTTGTCTCCTTTCTGCTTGCTTCGGGTCATGACCGAGGTAACCCTCGGTGTCTCCTTTGATGAGGCTTTGGTTTTTCCTGCCTCTAGTATCTTTTCCATTTTTAATCTTTTTCTGCATATGGGAATAACTAAAGAGAACCAAAGATATCCACGAGGATCGGGTTAGAGCCAATCGTATCCGCAAGACTATTGGAATAGAAGGAAATGAGCTGCCCAAGGGCCTTAATAAAATAGAAATGTAAAGACTTCACCGGTCTAGTTTTTGCAATACGAATCCTCTGAAAAACAATCATGGATCTTGTTTTCAGACTACTTTGAAAAAGAACTCTTGAAAAGGCAGATCCGTCGAGAACTCATGAATCTGGATTATTAAGTCTTAGTTTTTAAAAGGAAAACGCCTCTCGTGCAAATCTGTGATAGATAACCATGGGTTTGTCTGCTTTGAAATGGTGTTTGTGAAAATGAAGACCATGAACCCAGAATAAAAAAGGTTTTGAAAGCACGCTGAACCCACAATAAAAAAGGTTTTGAAGGCACGCTGAACCCACAATAAAAAAGGTTTTGAAAGCACGCTGAACCCAGAGTAAAAAAGGTTTTGAGAGCACGTTGAACCCAGAATAGGGCACAACCATAATGCGCGTTTAAGGTGAAATCCCAGGATAAGATAAATCTTTTACCGGGACAAAGTCCCTGTTTCTAGCGCCAGATTGTGAACACATAAATCACGAAGACATTCACGTGTTCACAAACAATATTCGCATAGATCCTAATTCTAGAATTGTACGTCGTGTGCCTAACGGGGATGATTATATCGATTCATCGACTCGAAGCCTTCGGGCTTGTCATTGTCTAGTCGAATATTATCATAAATAATGTTTGTATAAAGAAATAAACCAAGAATCAAGCATAAATATAAAGCATATGAAGTTTAACGCTGAATGTAAGGTGCTGAAATGTAAATGAGACAGATTTACGTGTTTCGGCACTAAGGCCTACATCCACGGGGTTTGGTGTTTCACTATGTACTGAATGGTTAGAAAGATAGTCGAATGACTTTAGAATATACATAGGTCTGCGGAAGTAGGAGGGTTACTTACTCTTCCTATTTCTCTCTCCTATATTCTCCTCTAATTGCTCTCCAAAATCCTTCACCCCTTCTCTCTTAGTGGAGAGGGGTATTTATAGAGATGGAATGTGGGTCCCATTTCTGAGGTGCCGTTGTAATCTTATCTTCTTGTGATTTGTGCCTATTACGCAGAGGTCTTCGGCATATGCCGCGGCCTGAGCTTGAATACGAAGGGTTATCCTCGCTTCTTCCACGAGCTGATTGACACGTGTATATCTCTTTGGTATTTAATGCGGGTAGATGGATGTCTGCTCGTGTCAGACAAGTGTCTCTTTTTCTTGTCACATCTGTGTCAGCCAAACTTCCTCTCGACCGTTGATCTGGGATCTTCCTCGGGATTGGGTGTGTTAACACCCAAGGGGTATTATCTGGTGCTCCTCTGAGCCATCATACCTCTGTGGTCCTCTGTCCCTGACCGTTAGATCTGCTGACCGATGGCATCTTCTGATGAGATGCTTGTTATCATATTTTGATGTCTCGCTTCGCATGCCTTCCACGTGTCTCTTTCTGTACACGTGGTGGATGATGAAAGGTGTACATACAAAACCCAAATACTAAAAATGGCAGATAGATGTAATGCGGTTAAAGATGATGATTATGAAATCATGATGATTGAAACTCATTACTCACATATAAATTGATTGAAATAAAGATGATAGCGAAGATGATTATCAGATTTTCTGTCTCTCTGATTAGTTGTGTACTTGTCTTATTTCAATTATCTGGGTTTATTGGTTCTGATTGGGGAAGTTTGTAGAGTTACATTAATTTTGTGATTATGCAAAAAAAAAAAAAAGAA
>NC_039358.1:181521339-181521817 GCF_003573695.1 Papaver somniferum
AAAAAAGAAAAAAAAAAATTAGGGGGGGAATTGGGGAAATTTGATTATGTTCTTTTATATTTCAGTTAATGTGTATTTTTCTTTTGTTCAAGATCATGTTAACTTTCGATTTCAATTCTTTACTAATCTTATTATTTGGATGCAAGAAAAGAAATGTGCTTTTATTCATTTTTGATTCCTGAAATCATATACTGTCAAGTCCATGGCATTAATGCATTCAAACGATATGATAATCACTACAGTTACAACATTTTTGATCATTCAGTGAGATGATAATGATTGCATCTACTGGATTATGAAATGAATTATCATTGCTTGTCTAGGTTAATCGTTGGAAACAAACTGTGCATTCAACATCACCGAAACAAAAAAATCAAACACAAGAACCAGATGACGTATTACAGAATCGTGATCCGTGGACAATCACCTTGAGGAGAAAAAGAAAGAAATGAGCTTTTTTTTTTTTTTTTTTTTTTTT